>NC_136935.1:52895709-52996936 GCF_949987615.1 Pollachius pollachius | reverse complement strand
TGGAAGTGTCACCATTGAACATGTGTGGATTTGGAAGGTAGAAGTTGGAAGTGCCACTATAGAACATGTGTAGATTTGGAAGTTGGAAGTGTCACCATTGAACATGTGTGGATTCGGATGTTGGAAGTTGGAAGTGTCACCATTGAACATGTGTGGATTTGGAAGTTGGAAGTTGTAATTTGCCAGTGTCACCATTGAACATGTGTAGATTTAAAAGTTGGAAGTGTCACCATTGAACATGTGTGGATTTGGATGTTGGAAGTTGTAATTTGTCAGTGTCACCATTGAACATGTGTCGATTTGGAAGTTGGAAGTGTCACCATTGAACATGTGTGGATTTGGAAGTTGGAAGTTGGAAGTGTCACCATTGAACATGTGTGGATTTGGAAGTTGGAAGTTGTAAGTGTCACCATTTAATATGTGTGGATTTGGAAGTTGGAAGTTGGAAGTGTCACCATTGAACATGTGTAGATTTGGAAGTTGGAAGTGTCACCATTGAATATGTGTGGATTTGGAAGTTGGAAGTTGTAATTTGTCAGTGTCACCATTGAACATGTGTAGATTTGGAAGTTGTAAGTTGGAAGTGTCACCATTGAACATGTGTGGATTTGGAAGTTGGAAGTTGGAAGTGTCACCATTGAACGTGTGTGGATTTGGAAGTTGTAATTTGTCAGTGTCACCATTGAACATGTGTAGAGTTGGAAGTTGGAAGTGTCACCATTGAACATATGTGTATTTGGAAGTTGGAAGTGTCACCATTGAAAATGTGTGGATTTGGAAGTTGGAAGTTTTAATTTGTCAGTGTCACCATTGAACATGTGTAGATTTGGAAGTTGGAAGTTGGAAGTGTCACAATTGAACATGTGTGGATTTGGAAGTTGGAAGTTGTATTTTGTCAGTGTCACCATTGAACATGTGTAGATTTGGAAGTTGGAAGTTGGAAGTGTCACCATTGAACATGTGTAGATTTGGAAGTTGGAAGTTGGAAGTGTCACCATTGAACATGTTTTGATTTGGAAGTTGGAAGTGTCACCATTGAACATGTGTGGAATTGGAAGTTGGAAGTTTTACTCTTTGTCAGTGTCACCATTGAACATGTGTAGATTTGGACGTTGGAAGTTGGAAGTGTCACCATTGAACATGTTTGTATTTGGAAGGTGGAAGTTGGAAGTGTCACTATTGAACATGTGTAGATTTGGAAGTTGGAAGTTGGAAGTATCACCATTGAACATGTGTGGATTTGGAAGTTGGAAGTTGGAAGTGTCACCATTGAACATGTGTGGATTTGGAAGTTGTAATTTGTCAGTGTCACCATTGAACATGTGTCGATTAGGAAGTTGGAAGTTGTAATTTTTCAGTGTCACCGTTGAACATATGTAGATTTGGAAGTTGGAAGTGTCACCATTGAACATGTGTGGATTTGTAAGTTGGAAGTTTTACTTTTTGTCAGTGTCACCATTGAGCATGTGTAGATTTCGAAGTTGGAAGTTGTAATTTGCCAGTGTCACCACTGAACATGTGTAGATTCGAAAGTTGGAAGTGTTACCATTGAACATGTGTGGATTTCGAAGTTGGAAGTTTTACTCTTTGTCAGTGTCACCATTGAACATGGGTAGATTTGGAAGTTGGAAGTTGTAATTCGTCAGTGTCACTATTGAAAATGTGTAGATTTGGAAGTTGGAAGTTTGACTTTTTGTCAGTGTCACAATTGAACATGTGTAGATTTGGAAGTTGTAATTTGTCAGTGTCAAATGTATGTCATTCATTAGGGTTCCATGAAAGAGGCAGTTAACTATAACGTAATTATGTATTTATTACATCTATTCGATGACAACACGCCCACTGTAAAAACCGAGTTGTGCGTTGGATTAGGCTCACCCAGACCTTAAAATGGTATATATATTATTCATTATGGTTGTATGGAAGAGGGCGTTCAACTATATACGGTTTATAAATCAACAGGACAAAATGGACGCCACTTGGTGCAGAGAAACATAGCATTTTTTTTAACACACCAAAATCTACAGGGTTTTATGCATATTCTATATATGATGTGTGGTGAGATTAATGAGATCATAATTATTAATTATTAAAAATGTCACTTCAAATGTCAGTATCTTGCATTTGATGGGTGTTAAATGAACAGCAAATCAACAGACATAGGCTTATTTGAAAGAGGTGTTTACACTTATTTCATTTAAGAACATTATGTTGAATTAGTAGCCCTACATATAGTATTTCCTATCGTGTGTGTATGTATGTATGTATGTATGTATGTATGTATGTATGTATGTATGTATATATATATATGTGTATATATATATATATGTATATATATATATATATATATATATATATATATATATATATATATATATATATATATATATACATACACACACACATATCATTCAATATGTTTGTATGGAATAGGGCGTTCAACTATAAACAAATTATAAATCAACAGGACAAAATGGACGCCTTTTGGTGCAGACTAAGAGCAATTATTTTATTTTTCTCCACTGTCCCATTGGCTCAGCACATAGAGCGTGTGTTAATTAGGCCTCGTCTTGAAAGCAGAGACCCGTGATCGTTTCCTGGCAATGACCTTCCAAATTCCGACTTCCAAATCTACCTATGTTGAATGGTGAGACTAAGTCTTTAGTAAACGAATAAACTAAACTATAAACAAATTATAAATAAACAAGTATTTATAATTTGTCAAAATCAAAACATTGAAACACACCAACATGTAGAGGGTTTTATGTATATCCTATATATAATATGTGTTGAGATTAATTTGACCATAATTATTCCTAATTTAAAATGTCACTTCAAATGTCAGTATCTTGCCTTTGATGGGTGTTAACCAATTTTCACCACCTGCTGCGCGGCGCAACATTGTACAATGTTGCTCCGCTCAGCAGGTGCTGTGCGGCGCAACATTGTATCTACTAGATACAATGTTGGGCCACACAGCAGCCGGTACAAATGGGTCAAATGAACAGCAAATCAACAGACATAGGCTTATTTGAAAGAGGTCTTTACACTTATGTCATTTAAGAACATTATTTTGAATTAGGAGCCCTACATAAAGTATCTCCTATCGAGTGAGTGTGTATATATATATGTATATATATATATATAAATTATAAATCAACAGGACAAAATGGACGCCTTTTGGTGCAGACTAAGGTGCAGACTAAGGTCCTATTGGCTCAGCACATACAGCGTGTGTTAATTAGGCCTCATCTTGAAAGCAGAGACCCGGGTTCGTTTCCTGGCAGTAACCTTCCAAATTCCGACTTCCAACTCTACATATGTTGAATGGTGAGACTAAGTCTTTAGTAAACGAATAAACTAAACTATACTACCCAAGAGTAGGCTACTCTATTTGGAAGGCCTTACTTGACCTATTGACATTTGGGAAGCGTGCAACGGTGCCGCTCTGCCATCTTAAGAGGCTGAAGCATCAAACTTATAGCCAAAAGAGAAGGCTGTTGGTGCTACAACATACCTCAAGCTCGGACAGAAAAACCTTTTCCTTGGCTTTTTATAGAGGGTGAAAGGTGCGTCCAAAAGGCAATTCTAAGTGAATGGGGAAAACCCTAACCTACTAATTTTGTGAGCTTTCGAGATAGCGAGTGGTTCCAAAACGCATTCACGCGTCCCCATTGTTCCAATGAACGACATATCCGAGAGTCGGCCTGTTTGACCCAACAGAAAAAAAATTCCCTGTTTAGTTCCACTTCCAGATTGGGTACTCCACTCTTTTTGGAAGGCCTTACTTGACCTATTGACATTTGGGAAGCGTGCAACGGTGCCGCTCTGCCGTCTTAAGAGGCTGAAGCATCAAACTTATAGCCAAAAGAGAAGGCTGTTGGTGCTACAACATACCTCAAGCTCGGACAGAAAAAACATTTCCTTGGCTTTTTATAGAGGGTGAAAGGGGCTTCCAAAAGGCAATTCTAATTGAATGGGGAAAACCCTAACCTTACCCTAACTGTTCCCATGAACAACATATCCGAGAGTCGGCATTTTTGACCCAACAGAAAAAATTCCTTGTTAAGGTCACTTTTTCTATCAGAACTACTCAGAAGTGTAACCCCCAAGTGCTTCTCGATCAGCCTTTGGTCAAGAGACCAATTAAGAGACAGCAAGGTGTCACCGCCCCGAGACTTGACAAGCTTTTCAGAGGGTCTGACTGGGACCTCCACTCCGAATCTCAGCCCTCTAGGACCTCGGGGTCGCCATTCCTAACCCTAACCCCTCCCCCGAAATGTCAAATTTGAACCCTTTTAACTTTGTGAAAGAAAGGCCTAGAGGAATGAGGCCAAGTGTTTTGGAAAGATCTGAATGAGCTCTTTCCAGCATATTTGATCATCAACAGAGGCACTATTTCTTGATATAGAAATTAAATTTGGAACACTTTGCGAAACGAAAAGTTTAATTGGACTCTGCAGGCGTGTTCGCCATCCCTGAAATAGCCCAGTGTCTTATTTTGGGGCATTTCTGTTGTTTGATTGTGGAATGGTAGTCACTTCCAGATTCGGTACCCCTCTCCTTTTGGAAGAGGGGATAAACCATGAATGATTTCTGAAAAGGAGCCATTTCCTCTGCAGACGCGTTCGCCATCCCTAAAATAGGCCAGAATCTTAATTTGGGGCAGTTCTGTCTTTTCATTGTGGAACGGTAGACACTTCCAGATAGGGTACTGCACTCTTTTTGGAAGCCCTTAGACATTTTGGAAGCCTTCAGCCTTGCCACTCGGCCATCTTAAGAGACTGAAGCACCAAACTTATACCCAAAAGAGATGGCTGTTGATGCTACACCATACATCAAGCTCAGAAAGAAAGAGCTTTTCTTTGGTCTTTTGGAGAGGCTGAAAGGTGCTTCCAATAGCCACTTTGAACCCTTATAAGCTTTTGAAAGAAAGGCCTAGAGGAGTGAGGCCAAGTGTTTTGGAATGGTCTGAACGAGCGTTTTCCAGCATATGTCATCATCAATAGAAGGCACTATTTCTTGATATAGAAATTAAATTTGGAATACTTTGTGAAACTATAGGTTGAATTGGACGCTGCAGACGCGTTCACCATCCCTGACATAGCCCAGTGTCTTATTTTGGTGCAATTCTGTTGTTTCATTGTGGAACGGTAGACACTTCCAGATTGGGTATTCCACTCTTTTTGGAAGGCCTTACTTGACCTATTGACATTATGGAAGCGTGCAACGGTGCCGCTCTGCCATCTTACGAGGCTGAAGCATCAAACTTATAGCCAAAAGAGAAGGCTGTTGGTGCTACAACATACCTCAAGCTCGGACAGAAAAACCTTTTCCTTGGGTTTTTATAGAGGGTGAAAGGTGCTTCCAAAAGGCAATTCTAATTGAATGGGGAAAACCCTAACCTACAAATTTTGTGACCTTTCGAGATAGCGAGTGGTTCCAAAACGCATTCATGCATCCCCATTGTTCCCATGAACGACATATCCGAGAGTCGGCCTGTTTGACCCAACAGAAAAAAAATTCCCTGTTTAGTTCCACTTCCAGATTGGGTACTCCACTCTTTTTGGAAGGCCTTACTTGACCTATTGACATTTGGGAAGCGTGCAACGGTGCCGCTCTGCCATCTTAAGAGGCTGAAGCATCAAACTTATAGCCAAAAGAGAAGGCTGTTGGTGCTACAACATACCTCAAGCTCGGACAGAAAAACCATTTCCTTGGCTTTTTATAGAGGGTGAAAGGGGCTTCCAAAAGGCAATTCTAAGTGAATGGGGAAAACCCTAACCTACTAATTTTGTGACCTTTCGAGATAGCGAGTGGTTCCAAAACGCATACACACGTCCCAAGTGTTCCCATGAACAACATATCCGAGAGTCGGCATTTTTGACCCAACAGAAAAAAAAATTCCTTGTTAAGGTCACTTTTTCTATCAGAACTACTCAGAAGTGTAACCCCCAAGTGCTTCTCGATCAGCCTTTGGTCAAGAGACCAATTAAGAGACAGCAAGGTGTCACCGCCCCGAGACTTGACAAGCTTTTCAGAGGGTCTGACTGGGACATCCACTCCGAATCTCAGCCCTCTAGGACCTCGGGGTCGCCATTCCTAACCCTAACCCCTCCCCCGAAATGTCAAATTTGAACCCTTATAACTTTTTGAAAGAAAGGCCTAGAGGAATGAGGCCAAGTGTTTTGGAAAGATCTGAATGAGCTCTTTCCAGCATATTTGATCATCAACAGAGGCACTATTTCTTGATATAGAAATTAAATTTGGAACACTTTGCGAAACGAAAAGTTTAATTGGACTCTGCAGGCGTGTTCGCCATCCCTGAAATAGCCCAGTGTCTTATTTTGGGGCATTTCTGTTGTTTGATTGTGGAATGGTAGTCACTTCCATATTCGGTACCCCTCTCCTTTTGGAAGAGGGGATAAACCATGAATGATTTCTGAAAAGGAGCCATTTCCTCTGCAGACGCGTTCGCCATCCCTAAAATAGGCCAGAATCTTAATTTGGGGCAGTTCTGTCTTTTCATTGTGGAACGGTAGACACTTCCAGATTGGGTACTGCACTCTTTTTGGAAGCCCTTAGACATTTTGGAAGCCTTCAGCCTTGCCACTCGGCCATCATAAGAGACTGAAGCACCAAACTTATACCCAAAAGAGATGGCTGTTGATGCTACACCATACATCAAGCTCAGAAAGAAAGAGCTTTTCTTTGGTCTTTTGGAGAGGCTGAAAGGTGCTTCCAATAGCCACTTTGAACCCTTATAAGCTTTTGAAAGAAAGGCCTAGAGGAGTGAGGCCAAGTGTTTTGGAATGGTCTGAACGAGCGTTTTCCAGCATATGTCATCATCAATAGAAGGCACTATTTCTTGATATAGAAATTAAATTTGGAATACTTTGTGAAACTATAGGTTGAATTGGACGCTGCAGACGCGTTCACCGTCCCTGACATAGCCCAGTGTCTTATTTTGGTGCAATTCTGTTGTTTCATTGTGGAACGGTAGACACTTCCAGATTGGGTATTCCACTCTTTTTGGAAGGCCTTACTTGACCTATTGACATTATGGAAGCGTGCAACGGTGCCGCTCTGCCATCTTACGAGGCTGAAGCATCAAACTTATAGCCAAAAGAGAAGGCTGTTGGTGCTACAACATACCTCAAGCTCGGACAGAAAAACCTTTTCCTTGGGTTTTTATAGAGGGTGAAAGGTGCTTCCAAAAGGCAATTCTAATTGAATGGGGAAAACCCTAACCTACTAATTTTGTGACCTTTCGAGATAGCGAGTGGTTCCAAAACGCATTCATGCGTCCCCATTGTTCCCATGAACGACATATCCGAGAGTCGGCCTGTTTGACCCAACAGAAAAAAAATTCCCTGTTTAGTTCCACTTCCAGATTGGGTACTCCACTCTTTTTGGAAGGCCTTACTTGACCTATTGACATTTGGGAAGCGTGCAACGGTGCCGCTCTGCCATCTTAAGAGGCTGAAGCATCAAACTTATAGCCAAAAGAGAAGGCTGTTGGTGCTACAACATACCTCAAGCTCGGACAGAAAAACCATTTCCATGGCCTTTTATAGAGGGTGAAAGGGGCTTCCAAAAGGCAATTCTAAGTGAATGGGGAAAACCCTAACCTACTAATTTTGTGACCTTTCGAGATAGCGAGTGGTTCCAAAACGCATACACACGTCCCAAGTGTTCCCATGAACAACATATCCGAGAGTCGGCATTTTTGACCCAACAAAAAAAAAAATTCCTTGTTAAGGTCACTTTTTCTATCAGAACTACTCAGAAGTGTAACCCCCAAGTGCTTCTCGATCAGCCTTTGGTCAAGAGACCAATTAAGAGACAGCAAGGTGTCACCGCCCCGAGACTTGACAAGCTTTTCAGAGGGTCTGACTGGGACCTCCACTCCGAATCTCAGCCCTCTAGGACCTCGGGGTCGCCATTCCTAACCCTAACCCCTCCCCCGAAATGTCAAATTTGAACCCTTATAACTTTTTGAAAGAAAGGCCTAGAGGAATGAGGCCAAGTGTTTTGGAAAGATCTGAATGAGCTCTTTCCAGCATATTTGATCATCAACAGAGGCACTATTTCTTGATATAGAAATTAAATTTGGAACACTTTGCGAAACGAAAAGTTTAATTGGACTCTGCAGGCGTGTTCGCCATCCCTGAAATAGCCCAGTGTCTTATTTTGGGGCATTTCTGTTGTTTGATTGTGGAATGGTAGTCACTTCCATATTCGGTACCCCTCTCCTTTTGGAAGAGGGGATAAACCATGAATGATTTCTGAAAAGGAGCCATTTCCTCTGCAGACGCGTTCGCCATCCCTAAAATAGGCCAGAATCTTAATTTGGGGCAGTTCTGTCTTTTCATTGTGGAACGGTAGACACTTCCAGATTGGGTACTGCACTCTTTTTGGAAGCCCTTAGACATTTTGGAAGCCTTCAGCCTTGCCACTCGGCCATCATAAGAGACTGAAGCACCAAACTTATACCCAAAAGAGATGGCTGTTGATGCTACACCATACATCAAGCTCAGAAAGAAAGAGCTTTTCTTTGGTCTTTTGGAGAGGCTGAAAGGTGCTTCCAATAGCCACTTTGAACCCTTATAAGCTTTTGAAAGAAAGGCCTAGAGGAGTGAGGCCAAGTGTTTTGGAATGGTCTGAACGAGCGTTTTCCAGCATATGTCATCATCAATAGAAGGCACTATTTCTTGATATAGAAATTAAATTTGGAATACTTTGTGAAACTATAGGTTGAATTGGACGCTGCAGACGCGTTCACCATCCCTGACATAGCCCAGTGTCTTATTTTGGTGCAATTCTGTTGTTTCATTGTGGAACGGTAGACACTTCCAGATTGGGTATTCCACTCTTTTTGGAAGGCCTTACTTGACCTATTGACATTATGGAAGCGTGCAACGGTGCCGCTCTGCCATCTTACGAGGCTGAAGCATCAAACTTATAGCCAAAAGAGAAGGCTGTTGGTGCTACAACATACCTCAAGCTCGGACAGAAAAACCTTTTCCTTGGGTTTTTATAGAGGGTGAAAGGTGCTTCCAAAAGGCAATTCTAATTGAATGGGGAAAACCCTAACCTACTAATTTTGTGACCTTTCGAGATAGCGAGTGGTTCCAAAACGCATTCATGCGTCCCCATTGTTCCCATGAACGACATATCCGAGAGTCGGCCTGTTTGACCCAACAGAAAAAAAATTCCCTGTTTAGTTCCACTTCCAGATTGGGTACTCCACTCTTTTTGGAAGGCCTTACTTGACCTATTGACATTTGGGAAGCGTGCAACGGTGCCGCTCTGCCATCTTAAGAGGCTGAAGCATCAAACTTATAGCCAAAAGAGAAGGCTGTTGGTGCTACAACATACCTCAAGCTCGGACAGAAAAACCATTTCCATGGCTTTTTATAGAGGGTGAAAGGGGCTTCCAAAAGGCAATTCTAAGTGAATGGGGAAAACCCTAACCTACTAATTTTGTGACCTTTCGAGATAGCGAGTGGTTCCAAAACGCATACACACGTCCCAAGTGTTCCCATGAACAACATATCCGAGAGTCGGCATTTTTGACCCAACAGAAAAAAAAATTCCTTGTTAAGGTCACTTTTTCTATCAGAACTACTCAGAAGTGTAACCCCCAAGTGCTTCTCGATCAGCCTTTGGTCAAGAGACCAATTAAGAGACAGCAAGGTGTCACCGCCCCGAGACTTGACAAGCTTTTCAGAGGGTCTGACTGGGACCTCCACTCCGAATCTCAGCCCTCTAGGACCTCGGGGTCGCCATTCCTAACCCTAACCCCTCCCCCGAAATGTCAAATTTGAACCCTTATAACTTTTTGAAAGAAAGGCCTAGAGGAATGAGGCCAAGTGTTTTGGAAAGATCTGAATGAGCTCTTTCCAGCATATTTGATCATCAACAGAGGCACTATTTCTTGATATAGAAATTAAATTTGGAACACTTTGCGAAACGAAAAGTTTAATTGGACTCTGCAGGCGTGTTCGCCATCCCTGAAATAGCCCAGTGTCTTATTTTGGGGCATTTCTGTTGTTTGATTGTGGAATGGTAGTCACTTCCAGATTCGGTACCCCTCTCCTTTTGGAAGAGGGGATAAACCATGAATGATTTCTGAAAAGGAGCCATTTCCTCTGCAGACGCGTTCGCCATCCCTAAAATAGGCCAGAATCTTAATTTGGGGCAGTTCTGTCTTTTCATTGTGGAACGGTAGACACTTCCAGATTGGGTACTGCACTCTTTTTGGAAGCCCTTAGACATTTTGGAAGCCTTCAGCCTTGCCACTCGGCCATCTTAAGAGACTGAAGCACCAAACTTATACCCAAAAGAGATGGCTGTTGATGTTACACCATACATCAAGCTCAGAAAGAAAGAGCTTTTCTTTGGTCTTTTGGAGAGGCTGAAAGGTGCTTCCAATAGCCACTTTGAACCCTTATAAGCTTTTGAAAGAAAGGCCTAGAGGAGTGAGGCCAAGTGTTTTGGAATGGTCTGAACGAGCGTTTTCCAGCATATGTCATCATCAATAGAAGGCACTATTTCTTGATATAGAAATTAAATTTGGAATACTTTGTGAAACTATAGGTTGAATTGGACGCTGCAGACGCGTTCACCATCCCTGACATAGCCCAGTGTCTTATTTTGGTGCAATTCTGTTGTTTCATTGTTGAACGGTAGACACTTCCAGATTGGGTATTCCACTCTTTTTGGAAGGCCTTACTTGACCTATTGACATTATGGAAGCGTGCAACGGTGCCGCTCTGCCATCTTACGAGGCTGAAGCATCAAACTTATAGCCAAAAGAGAAGGCTGTTGGTGCTACAACATACCTCAAGCTCGGACAGAAAAACCTTTTCCTTGGGTTTTTATAGAGGGTGAAAGGTGCTTCCAAAAGGCAATTCTAATTGAATGGGGAAAACCCTAACCTACTAATTTTGTGACCTTTCGAGATAGCGAGTGGTTCCAAAACGCATTCATGCGTCCCCATTGTTCCCATGAACGACATATCCGAGAGTCGGCCTGTTTGACCCAACAGAAAAAAAATTCCCTGTTTAGTTCCACTTCCAGATTGGGTACTCCACTCTTTTTGGAAGGCCTTACTTGACCTATTGACATTTGGGAAGCGTGCAACGGTGCCGCTCTGCCATCTTAAGAGGCTGAAGCATCAAACTTATAGCCAAAAGAGAAGGCTGTTGGTGCTACAACATACCTCAAGCTCGGACAGAAAAACCATTTCCATGGCTTTTTATAGAGGGTGAAAGGGGCTTCCAAAAGGCAATTCTAAGTGAATGGGGAAAACCCTAACCTACTAATTTTGTGACCTTTCGAGATAGCGAGTGGTTCCAAAACGCATACACACGTCCCAAGTGTTCCCATGAACAACATATCCGAGAGTCGGCATTTTTGACCCAACAGAAAAAAAAATTCCTTGTTAAGGTCACTTTTTCTATCAGAACTACTCAGAAGTGTAACCCCCAAGTGCTTCTCGATCAGCCTTTGGTCAAGAGACCAATTAAGAGACAGCAAGGTGTCACCGCCCCGAGACTTGACAAGCTTTTCAGAGGGTCTGACTGGGACCTCCACTCCGAATCTCAGCCCTCTAGGACCTCGGGGTCGCCATTCCTAACCCTAACCCCTCCCCCGAAATGTCAAATTTGAACCCTTATAACTTTTTGAAAGAAAGGCCTAGAGGAATGAGGCCAAGTGTTTTGGAAAGATCTGAATGAGCTCTTTCCAGCATATTTGATCATCAACAGAGGCACTATTTCTTGATATAGAAATTAAATTTGGAACACTTTGCGAAACGAAAAGTTTAATTGGACTCTGCAGGCGTGTTCGCCATCCCTGAAATAGCCCAGTGTCTTATTTTGGGGCATTTCTGTTGTTTGATTGTGGAATGGTAGTCACTTCCAGATTCGGTACCCCTCTCCTTTTGGAAGAGGGGATAAACCATGAATGATTTCTGAAAAGGAGCCATTTCCTCTGCAGACGCGTTCGCCATCCCTAAAATAGGCCAGAATCTTAATTTGGGGCAGTTCTGTCTTTTCATTGTGGAACGGTAGACACTTCCAGATTGGGTACTGCACTCTTTTTGGAAGCCCTTAGACATTTTGGAAGCCTTCAGCCTTGCCACTCGGCCATCTTAAGAGACTGAAGCACCAAACTTATACCCAAAAGAGATGGCTGTTGATGTTACACCATACATCAAGCTCAGAAAGAAAGAGCTTTTCTTTGGTCTTTTGGAGAGGCTGAAAGGTGCTTCCAATAGCCACTTTGAACCCTTATAAGCTTTTGAAAGAAAGGCCTAGAGGAGTGAGGCCAAGTGTTTTGGAATGGTCTGAACGAGCGTTTTCCAGCATATGTCATCATCAATAGAAGGCACTATTTCTTGATATAGAAATTAAATTTGGAATACTTTGTGAAACTATAGGTTGAATTGGACGCTGCAGACGCGTTCACCATCCCTGACATAGCCCAGTGTCTTATTTTGGTGCAATTCTGTTGTTTCATTGTGGAACGGTAGACACTTCCAGATTGGGTATTCCACTCTTTTTGGAAGGCCTTACTTGACCTATTGACATTATGGAAGCGTGCAACGGTGCCGCTCTGCCATCTTACGAGGCTGAAGCATCAAACTTATAGCCAAAAGAGAAGGCTGTTGGTGCTACAACATACCTCAAGCTCGGACAGAAAAACCTTTTCCTTGGGTTTTTATAGAGGGTGAAAGGTGCTTCCAAAAGGCAATTCTAATTGAATGGGGAAAACCCTAACCTACTAATTTTGTGACCTTTCGAGATAGCGAGTGGTTCCAAAACGCATTCATGCGTCCCCATTGTTCCCATGAACGACATATCCGAGAGTCGGCCTGTTTGACCCAACAGAAAAAAAATTCCCTGTTTAGTTCCACTTCCAGATTGGGTACTCCACTCTTTTTGGAAGGCCTTACTTGACCTATTGACATTTGGGAAGCGTGCAACGGTGCCGCTCTGCCATCTTAAGAGGCTGAAGCATCAAACTTATAGCCAAAAGAGAAGGCTGTTGGTGCTACAACATACCTCAAGCTCGGACAGAAAAACCATTTCCATGGCTTTTTATAGAGGGTGAAAGGGGCTTCCAAAAGGCAATTCTAAGTGAATGGGGAAAACCCTAACCTACTAATTTTGTGACCTTTCGAGATAGCGAGTGGTTCCAAAACGCATACACACGTCCCAAGTGTTCCCATGAACAACATATCCGAGAGTCGGCATTTTTGACCCAACAGAAAAAAAAATTCCTTGTTAAGGTCACTTTTTCTATCAGAACTACTCAGAAGTGTAACCCCCAAGTGCTTCTCGATCAGCCTTTGGTCAAGAGACCAATTAAGAGACAGCAAGGTGTCACCGCCCCGAGACTTGACAAGCTTTTCAGAGGGTCTGACTGGGACCTCCACTCCGAATCTCAGCCCTCTAGGACCTCGGGGTCGCCATTCCTAACCCTAACCCCTCCCCCGAAATGTCAAATTTGAACCCTTATAACTTTTTGAAAGAAAGGCCTAGAGGAATGAGGCCAAGTGTTTTGGAAAGATCTGAATGAGCTCTTTCCAGCATATTTGATCATCAACAGAGGCACTATTTCTTGATATAGAAATTAAATTTGGAACACTTTGCGAAACGAAAAGTTTAATTGGACTCTGCAGGCGTGTTCGGCATCCCTGAAATAGCCCAGTGTCTTATTTTGGGGCATTTCTGTTGTTTGATTGTGGAATGGTAGTCACTTCCAGATTCGGTACCCCTCTCCTTTTGGAAGAGGGGATAAACCATGAATGATTTCTGAAAAGGAGCCATTTCCTCTGCAGACGCGTTCGCCATCCCTAAAATAGGCCAGAATCTTAATTTGGGGCAGTTCTGTCTTTTCATTGTGGAACGGTAGACACTTCCAGATTGGGTACTGCACTCTTTTTGGAAGCCCTTAGACATTTTGGAAGCCTTCAGCCTTGCCACTCGGCCATCTTAAGAGACTGAAGCACCAAACTTATACCCAAAAGAGATGGCTGTTGATGTTACACCATACATCAAGCTCAGAAAGAAAGAGCTTTTCTTTGGTCTTTTGGAGAGGCTGAAAGGTGCTTCCAATAGCCACTTTGAACCCTTATAAGCTTTTGAAAGAAAGGCCTAGAGGAGTGAGGCCAAGTGTTTTGGAATGGTCTGAACGAGCGTTTTCCAGCATATGTCATCATCAATAGAAGGCACTATTTCTTGATATAGAAATTAAATTTGGAATACTTTGTGAAACTATAGGTTGAATTGGACGCTGCAGACGCGTTCACCATCCCTGACATAGCCCAGTGTCTTATTTTGGTGCAATTCTGTTGTTTCATTGTGGAACGGTAGACACTTCCAGATTGGGTATTCCACTCTTTTTGGAAGGCCTTACTTGACCTATTGACATTATGGAAGCGTGCAACGGTGCCGCTCTGCCATCTTACGAGGCTGAAGCATCAAACTTATAGCCAAAAGAGAAGGCTGTTGGTGCTACAACATACCTCAAGCTCGGACAGAAAAACCTTTTCCTTGGGTTTTTATAGAGGGTGAAAGGTGCTTCCAAAAGGCAATTCTAATTGAATGGGGAAAACCCTAACCTACTAATTTTGTGACCTTTCGAGATAGCGAGTGGTTCCAAAACGCATTCATGCGTCCCCATTGTTCCCATGAACGACATATCCGAGAGTCGGCCTGTTTGACCCAACAGAAAAAAAATTCCCTGTTTAGTTCCACTTCCAGATTGGGTACTCCACTCTTTTTGGAAGGCCTTACTTGACCTATTGACATTTGGGAAGCGTGCAACGGTGCCGCTCTGCCATCTTAAGAGGCTGAAGCATCAAACTTATAGCCAAAAGAGAAGGCTGTTGGTGCTACAACATACCTCAAGCTCGGACAGAAAAACCATTTCCATGGCTTTTTATAGAGGGTGAAAGGGGCTTCCAAAAGGCAATTCTAAGTGAATGGGGAAAACCCTAACCTACTAATTTTGTGACCTTTCGAGATAGCGAGTGGTTCCAAAACGCATACACACGTCCCAAGTGTTCCCATGAACAACATATCCGAGAGTCGGCATTTTTGACCCAACAGAAAAAAAAATTCCTTGTTAAGGTCACTTTTTCTATCAGAACTACTCAGAAGTGTAACCCCCAAGTGCTTCTCGATCAGCCTTTGGTCAAGAGACCAATTAAGAGACAGCAAGGTGTCACCGCCCCGAGACTTGACAAGCTTTTCAGAGGGTCTGACTGGGACCTCCACTCCGAATCTCAGCCCTCTAGGACCTCGGGGTCGCCATTCCTAACCCTAACCCCTCCCCCGAAATGTCAAATTTGAACCCTTATAACTTTTTGAAAGAAAGGCCTAGAGGAATGAGGCCAAGTGTTTTGGAAAGATCTGAATGAGCTCTTTCCAGCATATTTGATCATCAACAGAGGCACTATTTCTTGATATAGAAATTAAATTTGGAACACTTTGCGAAACGAAAAGTTTAATTGGACTCTGCAGGCGTGTTCGGCATCCCTGAAATAGCCCAGTGTCTTATTTTGGGGCATTTCTGTTGTTTGATTGTGGAATGGTAGTCACTTCCAGATTCGGTACCCCTCTCCTTTTGGAAGAGGGGATAAACCATGAATGATTTCTGAAAAGGAGCCATTTCCTCTGCAGACGCGTTCGCCATCCCTAAAATAGGCCAGAATCTTAATTTGGGGCAGTTCTGTCTTTTCATTGTGGAACGGTAGACACTTCCAGATTGGGTACTGCACTCTTTTTGGAAGCCCTTAGACATTTTGGAAGCCTTCAGCCTTGCCACTCGGCCATCTTAAGAGACTGAAGCACCAAACTTATACCCAAAAGAGATGGCTGTTGATGTTACACCATACATCAAGCTCAGAAAGAAAGAGCTTTTCTTTGGTCTTTTGGAGAGGCTGAAAGGTGCTTCCAATAGCCACTTTGAACCCTTATAAGCTTTTGAAAGAAAGGCCTAGAGGAGTGAGGCCAAGTGTTTTGGAATGGTCTGAACGAGCGTTTTCCAGCATATGTCATCATCAATAGAAGGCACTATTTCTTGATATAGAAATTAAATTTGGAATACTTTGTGAAACTATAGGTTGAATTGGACGCTGCAGACGCGTTCACCATCCCTGACATAGCCCAGTGTCTTATTTTGGTGCAATTCTGTTGTTTCATTGTGGAACGGTAGACACTTCCAGATTGGGTATTCCACTCTTTTTGGAAGGCCTTACTTGACCTATTGACATTATGGAAGCGTGCAACGGTGCCGCTCTGCCATCTTACGAGGCTGAAGCATCAAACTTATAGCCAAAAGAGAAGGCTGTTGGTGCTACAACATACCTCAAGCTCGGACAGAAAAACCTTTTCCTTGGGTTTTTATAGAGGGTGAAAGGTGCTTCCAAAAGGCAATTCTAATTGAATGGGGAAAACCCTAACCTACTAATTTTGTGACCTTTCGAGATAGCGAGTGGTTCCAAAACGCATTCATGCGTCCCCATTGTTCCCATGAACGACATATCCGAGAGTCGGCCTGTTTGACCCAACAGAAAAAAAATTCCCTGTTTAGTTCCACTTCCAGATTGGGTACTCCACTCTTTTTGGAAGGCCTTACTTGACCTATTGACATTTGGGAAGCGTGCAACGGTGCCGCTCTGCCATCTTAAGAGGCTGAAGCATCAAACTTATAGCCAAAAGAGAAGGCTGTTGGTGCTACAACATACCTCAAGCTCGGACAGAAAAACCATTTCCATGGCTTTTTATAGAGGGTGAAAGGGGCTTCCAAAAGGCAATTCTAAGTGAATGGGGAAAACCCTAACCTACTAATTTTGTGACCTTTCGAGATAGCGAGTGGTTCCAAAACGCATACACACGTCCCAAGTGTTCCCATGAACAACATATCCGAGAGTCGGCATTTTTGACCCAACAGAAAAAAAAATTCCTTGTTAAGGTCACTTTTTCTATCAGAACTACTCAGAAGTGTAACCCCCAAGTGCTTCTCGATCAGCCTTTGGTCAAGAGACCAATTAAGAGACAGCAAGGTGTCACCGCCCCGAGACTTGACAAGCTTTTCAGAGGGTCTGACTGGGACCTCCACTCCGAATCTCAGCCCTCTAGGACCTCGGGGTCGCCATTCCTAACCCTAACCCCTCCCCCGAAATGTCAAATTTGAACCCTTATAACTTTTTGAAAGAAAGGCCTAGAGGAATGAGGCCAAGTGTTTTGGAAAGATCTGAATGAGCTCTTTCCAGCATATTTGATCATCAACAGAGGCACTATTTCTTGATATAGAAATTAAATTTGGAACACTTTGCGAAACGAAAAGTTTAATTGGACTCTGCAGGCGTGTTCGCCATCCCTGAAATAGCCCAGTGTCTTATTTTGGGGCATTTCTGTTGTTTGATTGTGGAATGGTAGTCACTTCCAGATTCGGTACCCCTCTCCTTTTGGAAGAGGGGATAAACCATGAATGATTTCTGAAAAGGAGCCATTTCCTCTGCAGACGCGTTCGCCATCCCTAAAATAGGCCAGAATCTTAATTTGGGGCAGTTCTGTCTTTTCATTGTGGAACGGTAGACACTTCCAGATTGGGTACTGCACTCTTTTTGGAAGCCCTTAGACATTTTGGAAGCCTTCAGCCTTGCCACTCGGCCATCTTAAGAGACTGAAGCACCAAACTTATACCCAAAAGAGATGGCTGTTGATGTTACACCATACATCAAGCTCAGAAAGAAAGAGCTTTTCTTTGGTCTTTTGGAGAGGCTGAAAGGTGCTTCCAATAGCCACTTTGAACCCTTATAAGCTTTTGAAAGAAAGGCCTAGAGGAGTGAGGCCAAGTGTTTTGGAATGGTCTGAACGAGCGTTTTCCAGCATATGTCATCATCAATAGAAGGCACTATTTCTTGATATAGAAATTAAATTTGGAATACTTTGTGAAACTATAGGTTGAATTGGACGCTGCAGACGCGTTCACCATCCCTGACATAGCCCAGTGTCTTATTTTGGTGCAATTCTGTTGTTTCATTGTGGAACGGTAGACACTTCCAGATTGGGTATTCCACTCTTTTTGGAAGGCCTTACTTGACCTATTGACATTATGGAAGCGTGCAACGGTGCCGCTCTGCCATCTTACGAGGCTGAAGCATCAAACTTATAGCCAAAAGAGAAGGCTGTTGGTGCTACAACATACCTCAAGCTCGGACAGAAAAACCTTTTCCTTGGGTTTTTATAGAGGGTGAAAGGTGCTTCCAAAAGGCAATTCTAATTGAATGGGGAAAACCCTAACCTACTAATTTTGTGACCTTTCGAGATAGCGAGTGGTTCCAAAACGCATTCATGCGTCCCCATTGTTCCCATGAACGACATATCCGAGAGTCGGCCTGTTTGACCCAACAGAAAAAAAATTCCCTGTTTAGTTCCACTTCCAGATTGGGTACTCCACTCTTTTTGGAAGGCCTTACTTGACCTATTGACATTTGGGAAGCGTGCAACGGTGCCGCTCTGCCATCTTAAGAGGCTGAAGCATCAAACTTATAGCCAAAAGAGAAGGCTGTTGGTGCTACAACATACCTCAAGCTCGGACAGAAAAACCATTTCCATGGCTTTTTATAGAGGGTGAAAGGGGCTTCCAAAAGGCAATTCTAAGTGAATGGGGAAAACCCTAACCTACTAATTTTGTGACCTTTCGAGATAGCGAGTGGTTCCAAAACGCATACACACGTCCCAAGTGTTCCCATGAACAACATATCCGAGAGTCGGCATTTTTGACCCAACAGAAAAAAAAATTCCTTGTTAAGGTCACTTTTTCTATCAGAACTACTCAGAAGTGTAACCCCCAAGTGCTTCTCGATCAGCCTTTGGTCAAGAGACCAATTAAGAGACAGCAAGGTGTCACCGCCCCGAGACTTGACAAGCTTTTCAGAGGGTCTGACTGGGACCTCCACTCCGAATCTCAGCCCTCTAGGACCTCGGGGTCGCCATTCCTAACCCTAACCCCTCCCCCGAAATGTCAAATTTGAACCCTTATAACTTTTTGAAAGAAAGGCCTAGAGGAATGAGGCCAAGTGTTTTGGAAAGATCTGAATGAGCTCTTTCCAGCATATTTGATCATCAACAGAGGCACTATTTCTTGATATAGAAATTAAATTTGGAACACTTTGCGAAACGAAAAGTTTAATTGGACTCTGCAGGCGTGTTCGGCATCCCTGAAATAGCCCAGTGTCTTATTTTGGGGCATTTCTGTTGTTTGATTGTGGAATGGTAGTCACTTCCAGATTCGGTACCCCTCTCCTTTTGGAAGAGGGGATAAACCATGAATGATTTCTGAAAAGGAGCCATTTCCTCTGCAGACGCGTTCGCCATCCCTAAAATAGGCCAGAATCTTAATTTGGGGCAGTTCTGTCTTTTCATTGTGGAACGGTAGACACTTCCAGATTGGGTACTGCACTCTTTTTGGAAGCCCTTAGACATTTTGGAAGCCTTCAGCCTTGCCACTCGGCCATCTTAAGAGACTGAAGCACCAAACTTATACCCAAAAGAGATGGCTGTTGATGTTACACCATACATCAAGCTCAGAAAGAAAGAGCTTTTCTTTGGTCTTTTGGAGAGGCTGAAAGGTGCTTCCAATAGCCACTTTGAACCCTTATAAGCTTTTGAAAGAAAGGCCTAGAGGAGTGAGGCCAAGTGTTTTGGAATGGTCTGAACGAGCGTTTTCCAGCATATGTCATCATCAATAGAAGGCACTATTTCTTGATATAGAAATTAAATTTGGAATACTTTGTGAAACTATAGGTTGAATTGGACGCTGCAGACGCGTTCACCATCCCTGACATAGCCCAGTGTCTTATTTTGGTGCAATTCTGTTGTTTCATTGTGGAACGGTAGACACTTCCAGATTGGGTATTCCACTCTTTTTGGAAGGCCTTACTTGACCTATTGACATTATGGAAGCGTGCAACGGTGCCGCTCTGCCATCTTACGAGGCTGAAGCATCAAACTTATAGCCAAAAGAGAAGGCTGTTGGTGCTACAACATACCTCAAGCTCGGACAGAAAAACCTTTTCCTTGGGTTTTTATAGAGGGTGAAAGGTGCTTCCAAAAGGCAATTCTAATTGAATGGGGAAAACCCTAACCTACTAATTTTGTGACCTTTCGAGATAGCGAGTGGTTCCAAAACGCATTCATGCGTCCCCATTGTTCCCATGAACGACATATCCGAGAGTCGGCCTGTTTGACCCAACAGAAAAAAAATTCCCTGTTTAGTTCCACTTCCAGATTGGGTACTCCACTCTTTTTGGAAGGCCTTACTTGACCTATTGACATTTGGGAAGCGTGCAACGGTGCCGCTCTGCCATCTTAAGAGGCTGAAGCATCAAACTTATAGCCAAAAGAGAAGGCTGTTGGTGCTACAACATACCTCAAGCTCGGACAGAAAAACCATTTCCATGGCTTTTTATAGAGGGTGAAAGGGGCTTCCAAAAGGCAATTCTAAGTGAATGGGGAAAACCCTAACCTACTAATTTTGTGACCTTTCGAGATAGCGAGTGGTTCCAAAACGCATACACACGTCCCAAGTGTTCCCATGAACAACATATCCGAGAGTCGGCATTTTTGACCCAACAGAAAAAAAAATTCCTTGTTAAGGTCACTTTTTCTATCAGAACTACTCAGAAGTGTAACCCCCAAGTGCTTCTCGATCAGCCTTTGGTCAAGAGACCAATTAAGAGACAGCAAGGTGTCACCGCCCCGAGACTTGACAAGCTTTTCAGAGGGTCTGACTGGGACCTCCACTCCGAATCTCAGCCCTCTAGGACCTCGGGGTCGCCATTCCTAACCCTAACCCCTCCCCCGAAATGTCAAATTTGAACCCTTATAACTTTTTGAAAGAAAGGCCTAGAGGAATGAGGCCAAGTGTTTTGGAAAGATCTGAATGAGCTCTTTCCAGCATATTTGATCATCAACAGAGGCACTATTTCTTGATATAGAAATTAAATTTGGAACACTTTGCGAAACGAAAAGTTTAATTGGACTCTGCAGGCGTGTTCGCCATCCCTGAAATAGCCCAGTGTCTTATTTTGGGGCATTTCTGTTGTTTGATTGTGGAATGGTAGTCACTTCCATATTCGGTACCCCTCTCCTTTTGGAAGAGGGGATAAACCATGAATGATTTCTGAAAAGGAGCCATTTCCTCTGCAGACGCGTTCGCCATCCCTAAAATAGGCCAGAATCTTAATTTGGGGCAGTTCTGTCTTTTCATTGTGGAACGGTAGACACTTCCAGATTGGGTACTGCACTCTTTTTGGAAGCCCTTAGACATTTTGGAAGCCTTCAGCCTTGCCACTCGGCCATCTTAAGAGACTGAAGCACCAAACTTATACCCAAAAGAGATGGCTGTTGATGTTACACCATACATCAAGCTCAGAAAGAAAGAGCTTTTCTTTGGTCTTTTGGAGAGGCTGAAAGGTGCTTCCAATAGCCACTTTGAACCCTTATAAGCTTTTGAAAGAAAGGCCTAGAGGAGTGAGGCCAAGTGTTTTGGAATGGTCTGAACGAGCGTTTTCCAGCATATGTCATCATCAATAGAAGGCACTATTTCTTGATATAGAAATTAAATTTGGAATACTTTGTGAAACTATAGGTTGAATTGGACGCTGCAGACGCGTTCACCATCCCTGACATAGCCCAGTGTCTTATTTTGGTGCAATTCTGTTGTTTCATTGTGGAACGGTAGACACTTCCAGATTGGGTATTCCACTCTTTTTGGAAGGCCTTACTTGACCTATTGACATTATGGAAGCGTGCAACGGTGCCGCTCTGCCATCTTACGAGGCTGAAGCATCAAACTTATAGCCAAAAGAGAAGGCTGTTGGTGCTACAACATACCTCAAGCTCGGACAGAAAAACCTTTTCCTTGGGTTTTTATAGAGGGTGAAAGGTGCTTCCAAAAGGCAATTCTAATTGAATGGGGAAAACCCTAACCTACTAATTTTGTGACCTTTCGAGATAGCGAGTGGTTCCAAAACGCATTCATGCGTCCCCATTGTTCCCATGAACGACATATCCGAGAGTCGGCCTGTTTGACCCAACAGAAAAAAAATTCCCTGTTTAGTTCCACTTCCAGATTGGGTACTCCACTCTTTTTGGAAGGCCTTACTTGACCTATTGACATTTGGGAAGCGTGCAACGGTGCCGCTCTGCCATCTTAAGAGGCTGAAGCATCAAACTTATAGCCAAAAGAGAAGGCTGTTGGTGCTACAACATACCTCAAGCTCGGACAGAAAAACCATTTCCATGGCTTTTTATAGAGGGTGAAAGGGGCTTCCAAAAGGCAATTCTAAGTGAATGGGGAAAACCCTAACCTACTAATTTTGTGACCTTTCGAGATAGCGAGTGGTTCCAAAACGCATACACACGTCCCAAGTGTTCCCATGAACAACATATCCGAGAGTCGGCATTTTTGACCCAACAGAAAAAAAAATTCCTTGTTAAGGTCACTTTTTCTATCAGAACTACTCAGAAGTGTAACCCCCAAGTGCTTCTCGATCAGCCTTTGGTCAAGAGACCAATTAAGAGACAGCAAGGTGTCACCGCCCCGAGACTTGACAAGCTTTTCAGAGGGTCTGACTGGGACCTCCACTCCGAATCTCAGCCCTCTAGGACCTCGGGGTCGCCATTCCTAACCCTAACCCCTCCCCCGAAATGTCAAATTTGAACCCTTATAACTTTTTGAAAGAAAGGCCTAGAGGAATGAGGCCAAGTGTTTTGGAAAGATCTGAATGAGCTCTTTCCAGCATATTTGATCATCAACAGAGGCACTATTTCTTGATATAGAAATTAAATTTGGAACACTTTGCGAAACGAAAAGTTTAATTGGACTCTGCAGGCGTGTTCGCCATCCCTGAAATAGCCCAGTGTCTTATTTTGGGGCATTTCTGTTGTTTGATTGTGGAATGGTAGTCACTTCCATATTCGGTACCCCTCTCCTTTTGGAAGAGGGGATAAACCATGAATGATTTCTGAAAAGGAGCCATTTCCTCTGCAGACGCGTTCGCCATCCCTAAAATAGGCCAGAATCTTAATTTGGGGCAGTTCTGTCTTTTCATTGTGGAACGGTAGACACTTCCAGATTGGGTACTGCACTCTTTTTGGAAGCCCTTAGACATTTTGGAAGCCTTCAGCCTTGCCACTCGGCCATCTTAAGAGACTGAAGCACCAAACTTATACCCAAAAGAGATGGCTGTTGATGTTACACCATACATCAAGCTCAGAAAGAAAGAGCTTTTCTTTGGTCTTTTGGAGAGGCTGAAAGGTGCTTCCAATAGCCACTTTGAACCCTTATAAGCTTTTGAAAGAAAGGCCTAGAGGAGTGAGGCCAAGTGTTTTGGAATGGTCTGAACGAGCGTTTTCCAGCATATGTCATCATCAATAGAAGGCACTATTTCTTGATATAGAAATTAAATTTGGAATACTTTGTGAAACTATAGGTTGAATTGGACGCTGCAGACGCGTTCACCATCCCTGACATAGCCCAGTGTCTTATTTTGGTGCAATTCTGTTGTTTCATTGTGGAACGGTAGACACTTCCAGATTGGGTATTCCACTCTTTTTGGAAGGCCTTACTTGACCTATTGACATTATGGAAGCGTGCAACGGTGCCGCTCTGCCATCTTACGAGGCTGAAGCATCAAACTTATAGCCAAAAGAGAAGGCTGTTGGTGCTACAACATACCTCAAGCTCGGACAGAAAAACCTTTTCCTTGGGTTTTTATAGAGGGTGAAAGGTGCTTCCAAAAGGCAATTCTAATTGAATGGGGAAAACCCTAACCTACTAATTTTGTGACCTTTCGAGATAGCGAGTGGTTCCAAAACGCATTCATGCGTCCCCATTGTTCCCATGAACGACATATCCGAGAGTCGGCCTGTTTGACCCAACAGAAAAAAAATTCCCTGTTTAGTTCCACTTCCAGATTGGGTACTCCACTCTTTTTGGAAGGCCTTACTTGACCTATTGACATTTGGGAAGCGTGCAACGGTGCCGCTCTGCCATCTTAAGAGGCTGAAGCATCAAACTTATAGCCAAAAGAGAAGGCTGTTGGTGCTACAAAATACCTCAAGCTCGGACAGAAAAACCTTTTCCTTGACTTTTTATAGAGGGTGAAAGGTGCTTCCAAAAGGCAATTCTAAGTGAATGGGGAAAACCCTAACCTACTAATTTTGTGACCTGTCGAGATAGCGAGTGGTTCCAAAACGCATACACACGTCCCAACTGTTCCCATGAACAACATATCCGAGAGTCGGCCTTTTTGACCCAACAGAAAAAAAAATTCCTTGTTAAGGTCACTTTTTCTATCAGAACTACTCAGAAGTGTAACCCCCAAGTGCTTCTCGATCAGCCTTTGGTCAAGAGACCAATTAAGAGACAGCAAGGTGTCACCGCCCCGAGACTTGACAAGCTTTTCAGAGGGTCTGACTGGGACCTCCACTCCAAATCTCAGCCCTCTAGGACCTCGGGGTCGCCATTCCTAACCCTAACCCCTCCCCCGAAATGTCAACTTTGAACCCTTATAACTTTGTGAAAGAAAGGCCTAGAGGAATGAGGCCAAGTGTTTTGGAAAGGTCTGAATGAGCTCTTTCCAGCATATGTGATCATCAACAGAAGGCACTATTTCTTGATATAGAAATTAAATTTGGAACACTTTGCGAAACAAAAAGTTTAATTGGACTCTGCAGGCGTGTTCGCCATCCCTGAAATAGCCCAGTGTCTTATTTTGGGGCATTTCTGTTGTTTGATTGTGGAATGGTAGTCACTTCCAGATTCGGTACCCCTCTCCTTTTGGAAGCGGGGATAAACCATGAATGATTTCTGAAAAGGAGCCATTTCCTCTGCAGACGCGTTCACCATCCCTAAAATAGGCCAGAATCTTATTTTGGGGCAGTTCTGTCTTTTCATTGTGGAACGGTAGACACTTCCAGATTGGGTACTGCACTCTTTTTGGAAGCCCTTAGACATTTTGGAAGCCTTCAGCCTTGCCACTCGGCCATCTTAAGAGACTGAAGCACCAAACTTATACCCAAAAGAGATGGCTGTTGATGCTACACCATACATCAAGCTCAGAAAGAAAGAGCTTTTCTTTGGTCTTTTGGAGAGGCTGAAAGGTGCTTCCAAAAGCCACTTTGAACCCTTATAACCTTTTGAAAGAAAGGCCTAGAGGAGTGAGGCCAAGTGTTTTGGAATGGTCTGAACGAACGTTTTCCAGCATATGTCATCATCAATAGAAGGCACTATTTCTTGATATAGAAATTAAATTTGGAATACTTTGTGAAACTATAGGTTAAATTGGACGCTGCAGACGCGTTCACCATCCCTGACATAGCCCAGTGTCTTATTTTGGTGCAATTCTGTTGTTTCATTGTGGAACGGTAGACACTTCCAGATTGGCTACTCCACTCTTTTTGGAAGGCCTTACTTGACCTATTGACATTTGGGAAGCGTGCAACGGTGCCGCTCTGCCATCTTAAGACGCTGAAGCATCAAACTTATAGCCAAAAGAGAAGGCTGTTGGTGCTACAACATACCTCAAGCTCGGACAGAAAAACCTTTTCCTTGGCTTTTTATAGAGGGTGAAAGGTGCTTCCAAAAGGCAATTCTAAGTGAATGGGGAAAACCCTAACCTACTAATTTTGTGACCTTTCGAGATAGCGAGTGGTTCCAAAACGCATACACACGTCCCAACTGTTCCCATGAACAACATATCCGAGAGTCGGCCTTTTTGACCCAACAGAAAAAAAAATTCCTTGTTAAGGTCACTTTTTCTATCAGAACTACTCAGAAGTGTAACCCCCAAGTGCTTCTCGATCAGTCTTTGGTCAAGAGACCAATTAAGAGACAGCAAGGTGTCACCGCCCCGAGACTTGACGAGCTTTTCAGAGGGTCTGACTGGGACCTCCACTCCGAATCTCAGCCCTCTAGGACCTCGGGGTCGCCATTCCTAACCCTAACCCCTCCCCCGAAATGTCAACTTTGAACCCTTATAACTTTGTGAAAGAAAGGCCTAGAGGAATGAGGCCAAGTGTTTTGGAAAGGTCTGAATGAGCTCTTTCCAGCATATGTGATCATCAACAGAAGGCACTATTTCTTGATATAGAAATTAAATTTGGAACACTTTGCGAAACAAAAAGTTTAATTGGACTCTGCAGGCGTGTTCGCCATCCGTGATATAGCCCAGTGTCTTATTTTGGGGAATTTCTGTTGTTTGATTGTGGAATGGTAGTCACTTCCAGATTCGGTACCCCTCTCCTTTTGGAAGCGGGGATAAACCATGAATGATTTCTGAAAAGGAGCCATTTCCTCTGCAGACGCGTTCACCATCCCTAAAATAGGCCAGAATCTTATTTTGGGGCAGTTCTGTCTTTTCATTGTGGAACGGTAGACACTTCCAGATTGGGTACTGCACTCTTTTTGGAAGCCCTTAGACATTTTGGAAGCCTTCAGCCTTGCCACTCGGCCATCTTAAGAGACTGAAGCACCAAACTTATACCAAAAAGAGATGGCTGTTGATGCTACACCATACATCAAGCTCAGAAAGAAAGAGCTTTTCTTTGGTCTTTTGGAGAGGCTGAAAGGTGCTTCCAATAGCCACTTTGAACCCTTATAAGCTTTTGAAAGAAAGGCCTAGAGGAGTGAGGCCAAGTGTTTTGGAATGGTCTGAACGAGCGTTTTCCAGCATATGTCATCATCAATAGAAGGCACTATTTCTTGATATAGAAATTAAATTTGGAATACTTTGTGAAACTATAGGTTAAATTGGACGCTGCAGACGCGTTCACCATCCCTGACATAGCCCAGTGTCTTATTTTGGTGCAATTCTGTTGTTTCATTGTGGAACGGTAGACACTTCCAGATTGGGTACTCCACTCTTTTTGGAAGGCCTTACTTGACCTATTGACATTTGGGAAGCGTGCAACGGTGCCGCTCTGCCATCTTAAGAGGCTGAAGCATCAAACTTATAGCCAAAAGAGAAGGCTGTTGGTGCTACAACATACCTCAAGCTCGGACAGAAAAACCTTTTCCTTGGCTTTTTATAGAGGGTGAAAGGGGCTTCCAAAAGGCAATTCTAAGTGAATGGGGAAAACCCTAACCTACTAATTTTGTGACCTTTCGAGATAGCGAGTGGTTCCAAAACGCATACACACGCCCCAACTGTTCCCATGAACAACATATCCGAGAGTCGGCCTTTTTGACCCAACAGAAAAAAAAATTCCTTGTTAAGGTCACTTTTTCTATCAGAACTACTCAGAAGTGTAACCCCCAAGTGCTTCTCGATCAGTCTTTGGTCAAGAGACCAATTAAGAGACAGCAAGGTGTCACCGCCCCGAGACTTGACGAGCTTTTCAGAGGGTCTGACTGGGACCTCCACTCCGAATCTCAGCCCTCTAGGACCTCGGGGTCGCCATTCCTAACCCTAACCCCTCCCCCGAAATGTCAACTTTGAACCCTTATAACTTTGTGAAAGAAAGGCCTAGAGGAATGAGGCCAAGTGTTTTGGAAAGGTCTGAATGAGCTCTTTCCAGCATATGTGATCATCAACAGAAGGCACTATTTCTTGATATAGAAATTAAATTTGGAACACTTTGCGAAACAAAAAGTTTAATTGGACTCTGCAGGCGTGTTCGCCATCCGTGATATAGCCCAGTGTCTTATTTTGGGGAATTTCTGTTGTTTGATTGTGGAATGGTAGTCACTTCCAGATTCGGTACCCCTCTCCTTTTGGAAGCGGGGATAAACCATGAATGATTTCTGAAAAGGAGCCATTTCCTCTGCAGACGCGTTCACCATCCCTAAAATAGGCCAGAATCTTATTTTGGGGCAGTTCTGTCTTTTCATTGTGGAACGGTAGACACTTCCAGATTGGGTACTGCACTCTTTTTGGAAGCCCTTAGACATTTTGGAAGCCTTCAGCCTTGCCACTCGGCCATCTTAAGAGACTGAAGCACCAAACTTATACCAAAAAGAGATGGCTGTTGATGCTACACCATACATCAAGCTCAGAAAGAAAGAGCTTTTCTTTGGTCTTTTGGAGAGGCTGAAAGGTGCTTCCAATAGCCACTTTGAACCCTTATAAGCTTTTGAAAGAAAGGCCTAGAGGAGTGAGGCCAAGTGTTTTGGAATGGTCTGAACGAGCGTTTTCCAGCATATGTCATCATCAATAGAAGGCACTATTTCTTGATATAGAAATTAAATTTGGAATACTTTGTGAAACTATAGGTTAAATTGGACGCTGCAGACGCGTTCACCATCCCTGACATAGCCCAGTGTCTTATTTTGGTGCAATTCTGTTGTTTCATTGTGGAACGGTAGACACTTCCAGATTGGGTACTCCACTCTTTTTGGAAGGCCTTACTTGACCTATTGACATTTGGGAAGCGTGCAACGGTGCCGCTCTGCCATCTTAAGAGGCTGAAGCATCAAACTTATAGCCAAAAGAGAAGGCTGTTGGTGCTACAACATACCTCAAGCTCGGACAGAAAAACCTTTTCCTTGGCTTTTTATAGAGGGTGAAAGGGGCTTCCAAAAGGCAATTCTAAGTGAATGGGGAAAACCCTAACCTACTAATTTTGTGACCTTTCGAGATAGCGAGTGGTTCCAAAACGCATACACACGCCCCAACTGTTCCCATGAACAACATATCCGAGAGTCGGCCTTTTTGACCCAACAGAAAAAAAAATTCCTTGTTAAGGTCACTTTTTCTATCAGAACTACTCAGAAGTGTAACCCCCAAGTGCTTCTCGATCAGTCTTTGGTCAAGAGACCAATTAAGAGACAGCAAGGTGTCACCGCCCCGAGACTTGACGAGCTTTTCAGAGGGTCTGACTGGGACCTCCACACCGAATCTCAGCCCTCTAGGACCTCGGGGTCGCCATTCCTAACCCTAACCCCTCCCCCGAAATGTCAACTTTGAACCCTTATAACTTTGTGAAAGAAAGGCCTAGAGGAATGAGGCCAAGTGTTTTGGAAAGGTATGAATGAGCTCTTTCCAGCATATGTGATCATCAACAGAGGCACTATTTCTTGATATAGAAATTAAATTTGGAACACTTTGCGAAACAAAAAGTTTAATTGGACTCTGCAGGCGTGTTCGCCATCCGTGATATAGCCCAGTGTCTTATTTTGGGGAATTTCTGTTGTTTGATTGTGGAATGGTAGTCACTTCCAGATTCGGTACCCCTCTCCTTTTGGAAGCGGGGATAAACCATGAATGATTTCTGAAAAGGAGCCATTTCCTCTGCAGACGCGTTCACCATCCCTAAAATAGGCCAGAATCTTATTTTGGGGCAGTTCTATCTTTTCATTGTGGAACGGTAGACACTTCCAGATTGGGTACTGCACTCTTTTTGGAAGCCCTTAGACATTTTGGAAGCCTTCAGCCTTGCCACTCGGCCATCTTAAGAGACTGAAGCACCAAACTTATACCCAAAACAGATGGCTGTTGATGCTACACCATACATCAAGCTCAGAAAGAAAGAGCTTTTCTTTGGTCTTTTGGAGAGGCTGAAAGGTGCTTCCAATAGCCACTTTGAACCCTTATAAGCTTTTGAAAGAAAGGCCTAGAGGAGTGAGGCCAAGTGTTTTGGAATGGTCTGAACGAGCGTTTTCCAGCATATGTCATCATCAATAGAAGGCACTATTTCTTGATATAGAAATTAAATTTGGAATACTTTGTGAAACTATAGGTTAAATTGGACGCTGCAGACGCGTTCACCATCCCTGACATAGCCCAGTGTCTTATTTTGGTGCAATTCTGTTGTTTCATTGTGGAACGGTAGACACTTCCAGATTGGGTACTCCACTCTTTTTGGAAGGCCTTACTTGACCTATTGACATTTGGGAAGCGTGCAACGGTGCCGCTCTGCCATCTTAAGAGGCTGAAGCATCAAACTTATAGCCAAAAGAGAAGGCTGTTAGTGCTACAACATACCTCAAGCTTGGACAGAAAAACCTTTTCCTTGGCTTTTTATAGAGGGTGAAAGGTGCTTCCAAAAGGCAATTCTAATTGAATGGGGAAAACCCTAACCTACTAATTTTGTGACCTTTCGAGATAGCGAGTGGTTCCAAAACGCATTCATGAGTCCCCATTGTTCCCATGAAAGACATATCCGAGAGTCGGCCTGTTTGACCCAACAGAAAAAAAATTCCCTGTTTAGTTCCACTTCCAGATTGGGTACTCCACTCATTTTGGAAGGCCTTTCTTGACCTATTGACATTTGGGAAGCGTGCAACGGTGCCGCTCTGCCATCTTAAGAGGCTGAAGCATCAAACTTATAGCCAAAAGAGGAGGCTGTCGGTGCTACAAAATACCTCAAGCTCGGACAGAAAAACCTCTTCCTTGGCTTTTTATAGAGGGTGAAAGGTGCTTCCAAAAGGCAATTCTAAGTGAATGGGGAAAACCCTAACCTACTAATTTTGTGACCTGTCGAGATAGCGAGTGGTTCCAAAACGCATACATACGTCCCAACTGTTCCCATGAACAACATATCCGAGAGTCGGCCTTTTTGACCCAACAGAAAAAAAAATTCCTTGTTAAGGTCACTTTTTCTATCAGAACTACTCAGAAGTGTAACCCCCAAGTGCTTCTCGATCAGCCTTTGGTCAAGAGACCAATTAAGAGACAGCAAGGTGTCACCGCCCCGAGACTTGACAAGCTTTTCAGAGGGTCTGACTGGGACCTCCACTCCGAATCTCAGCCCTCTAGGACCTCGGGGTCGCCATTCCTAACCCTAACCCCTCCCCCGAAATGTCAACTTTGAACCCTTATAACTTTGTGAAAGAAAGGCCTAGAGGAATGAGGCCAAGTGTTTTGGAAAGGTCTGAATGAGCTCTTTCCAGCATATGTGATCATCAACAGAAGGCACTATTTCTTGATATAGAAATTAAATTTGGAACACTTTGCGAAACAAAAAGTTTAATTGGACTCTGCAGGCGTGTTCGCCATCCCTGAAATAGCCCAGTGTCTTATTTTGGGGCATTTCTGTTGTTTGATTGTGGAATGGTAGTCACTTCCAGATTCGGTACCCCTCTCCTTTTGGAAGCGGGGATAAACCATGAATGATTTCTGAAAAGGAGCCATTTCCTCTGCAGACGCGTTCGCCATCCCTAAAATAGGCCAGAATCTTAATTTGGGGCAGTTCTGTCTTTTCATTGTGGAACGGTAGACACTTCCAGATTGGGTACTGCACTCTTTTTGGAAGCCCTTAGACATTTTGGAAGCCTTCAGCCTTGCCACTCGGCCATCTTAAGAGACTGAAGCACCAAACTTATACCCAAAAGAGATGGCTGTTGATGCTACACCATACATCAAGCTCAGAAAGAAAGAGCTTTTCTTTGGTCTTTTGGAGAGGCTGAAAGGTGCTTCCAATAGCCACTTTGAACCCTTTTAAGCTTTTGAAAGAAAGGCCTAGAGGAGTGAGGCCAAGTGTTTTGGAATGGTCTGAACGAGCGTTTTCCAGCATATGTCATCATCAATAGAAGGCACTATTTCTTGATATAGAAATTAAATTTGGAATACTTTGTGAAACTATAGGTTAAATTGGACGCTGCAGACGCGTTCACCATCCCTGACATAGCCCAGTGTCTTATTTTGGTGCAATTCTGTTGTTTCATTGTGGAACGGTAGACACTTCCACATTGGGTATTCCACTCTTTTTGGAAGGCCTTACTTGACCTATTGACATTATGGAAGCGTGCAACGGTGCCGCTCTGCCATCTTAAGAGGCTGAAGCATCAAACTTATAGCCAAAAGAGAAGGCTGTTGGTGCTACAACATACCTCAAGCTTGGACAGAAAAACCTTTTCCTTGGCTTTTTATAGAGGGTGAAAGGTGCTTCCAAAAGGCAATTCTAATTGAATGGGGAAAACCCTAACCTACTAATTTTGTGACCTTTCGAGATAGCGAGTGGTTCCAAAACGCATTCATGAGTCCCCATTGTTCCCATGAAAGACATATCCGAGAGTCGGCCTGTTTGACCCAACAGAAAAAAAAATTCCCTGTTTAGTTCCACTTCCAGATTGGGTACTCCACTCATTTTGGAAGGCCTTTCTTGACCTATTGACATTTGGGAAGCGTGCAACGGTGCCGCTCTGCCATCTTAAGAGGCTGAAGCATCAAACTTATAGCCAAAAGAGGAGGCTGTCGGTGCTACAAAATACCTCAAGCTCGGACAGAAAAACCTTTTCCTTGGCTTTTTATAGAGGGTGAAAGGTGCTTCCAAAAGGCAATTCTAAGTGAATGGGGGAAACCCTAACCTACTAATTTTGTGACCTGTCGAGATAGCGAGTGGTTCCAAAACGCATACATACGTCCCAACTGTTCCCATGAACAACATATCCGAGAGTCGGCCTTTTTGACCCAACAGAAAAAAAAATTCCTTGTTAAGGTCACTTTTTCTATCAGAACTACTCAGAAGTGTAACCCCCAAGTGCTTCTCGATCAGCCTTTGGTCAAGAGACCAATTAAGAGACAGCAAGGTGTCACCGCCCCGAGACTTGACAAGCTTTTCAGAGGGTCTGACTGGGACCTCCACTCCGAATCTCAGCCCTCTAGGACCTCGGGGTCGCCATTCCTAACCCTAACCCCTCCCCCGAAATGTCAACTTTGAACCCTTATAACTTTGTGAAAGAAAGGCCTAGAGGAATGAGGCCAAGTGTTTTGGAAAGGTCTGAATGAGCTCTTTCCAGCATATGTGATCATCAACAGAAGGCACTATTTCTTGATATAGAAATTAAATTTGGAACACTTTGCGAAACAAAAAGTTTAATTGGACTCTGCAGGCGTGTTCGCCATCCCTGAAATAGCCCAGTGTCTTATTTTGGGGCATTTCTGTTGTTTGATTGTGGAATGGTAGTCACTTCCAGATTCGGTACCCCTCTCCTTTTGGAAGCGGGGATAAACCATGAATGATTTCTGAAAAGGAGCCATTTCCTCTGCAGACGCGTTCACCATCCCTAAAATCGGCCAGAATCTTATTTTGGGGGAGTTCTGTCTTTTCATTGTGGAACGGTAGACACTTCCAGATTGGGTACTGCACTCTTTTTGGAAGCCCTTAGACATTTTGGAAGCCTTCAGCCTTGCCACTCGGCCATCTTAAGAGACTGAAGCACCGAACTTATACCCAAAAGAGATGGCTGTTGATGCTACACCATACATCAAGCTCAGAAAGAAAGAGCTTTTCTTTGGTCTTTTGGAGAGGCTGAAAGGTGCTTCCAAAAGCCACTTTGAACCCTTATAACCTTTTGAAAGAAAGGCCTAGAGGAGTGAGGCCAAGTGTTTTGGAATGGTCTGAACGAACGTTTTCCAGCATATGTCATCATCAATAGATGGCACTATTTCTTGATATGGAAATTAAATTTGGAATACTTTGTGAAACTATAGGTTAAATTGGACGCTGCAGACGCGTTCACCATCCCTGACATAGCCCAGTGTCTTATTTTGGTGCAATTCTGTTGTTTCATTGTGGAACGGTAGACACTTCCAGATTGGGTACTCCACTCTTTTTGGAAGGCCTTACTTGACCTATTGACATTTGGGAAGCGTGCAACGGTGCCGCTCTGCCATCTTAAGACGCTGAAGCATCAAACTTATAGCCAAAAGAGAAGGCTGTTGGTGCTACAACATACCTCAAGCTCGGACAGAAAAACCTTTTCCTTGGCTTTTTATAGAGGGTGAAAGGTGCTTCCGAAAGGTAATTCTAAGTGAATGGGGAAAACCCTAACCTACTAATTTTGTGACCTTTCGAGATAGCGAGTGGTTCCAAAACGCATACACACGTCCCAACTGTTCCCATGAACAACATATCCGAGAGTCTGCCTTTTTGACCCAACAGAAAAAAAAATTCCTTGTTAAGGTCACTTTTTCTATCAGAACTACTCAGAAGTGTAACCCCCAAGTGCTTCTCGATCAGCCTTTCGTCAAGAGACCAATTAAGAGACAGCAAGGTGTCACCGCTCCGAGACTTGACAAGCTTTTCAGCGGGTCTGACTGGGACCTCCACTCCGAATCTCAGCCCTCTAGGACCTCGGGGTCGCCATTCCTAACCCTAACCCCTCCCCCGAAATGTAAACTTTGAACCCTTATAACTTTGTGAAAGAAAGGCCTAGAGGAATGAGGCCAAGTGTTTTGGAAAGGTCTGAATGAGCTCTTTCCAGCATATGTGATCATCAACAGAAGGCACTATTTCTTGATATAGAAATTAAATTTGGAATACTTTGTGAAACTATAGGTTAAATTGGACGCTGCAGACGCGTTCACCATCCCTGACATAGCCCAGTGTCTTATTTTGGTGCAATTCTGTTGTTTCATTGTGGAACGGTAGACACTTCCAGATTGGGTACTCCACTCTTTTTGGAAGGCCTTACTTGACCTATTGACATTTGGGAAGCGTGCAACGGTGCCGTTCAGCCATCTTAAGAGGCTGAAGCATCAAACTTATAGCCAAAAGAGAAGGCTGTTGGTGCTACAACATACCTCAAGCTCGGACAGAAAAACCTTTTCCTTGGCTTTTTATAGAGGGTGAAAGGTGCTTCCGAAAGGTAATTCTAAGTGAATGGGGAAAACCCTAACCTACTAATTTTGTGACCTTTCGAGATAGCGAGTGGTTCCAAAACGCATACACACGTCCCAACTGTTCCCATGAACAACATATCCGAGAGTCGGCCTTTTTGACCCAACAGAAAAAAAAATTCCTTGTTAAGGTCACTTTTTCTATCAGAACTACTCAGAAGTGTAACCCCCAAGTGCTTCTCGATCAGCCTTTGGTCAAGAGACCAATTAAGAGACAGCAAGGTGTCACCGCCCCGAGACTTGACAAGCTTTTCAGAGGGTCTGACTGGGACCTCCACTCCGAATCTCAGCCCTCTAGGACCTCGGGGTTGCCATTCCTAACCCTAACCCCTCCCCCGAAATGTCAACTTTGAACCCTTATAACTTTGTGAAAGAAAGGCCTAGAGTAATGAGGCCAAGTGTTTTGGAAAGGTCTGAATGAGCTCTTTCCAGCATATGTGATCATCAACAGAAGGCACTATTTCTTGATATAGAAATTAAATTTGGAACACTTTGCGAAACAAAAAGTTTAATTGGACGCTGCAGACGCGTTCACCATCCCTGACATAGCCCAGTGTCTTATTTTGGTGCAATTCTGTTGTTTCATTGTGGAACGGTAGACACTTCCAGATTGGGTACTCCACTCTTTTTGGAAGGCCTTACTTGACCTATTGACATTTGGGAAGCGTGCAACGGTGCCGTTCAGCCATCTTAAGAGGCTGAAGCATCAAACTTATAGCCAAAAGAGAAGGCTGTTGGTGCTACAACATACCTCAAGCTCGGACAGAAAAACCTTTTCCTTGGCTTTTTATAGAGGGTGAAAGGTGCTTCCGAAAGGTAATTCTAAGTGAATGGGGAAAACCCTAACCTACTAATTTTGTGACCTTTCGAGATAGCGAGTGGTTCCAAAACGCATACACACGTCCCAACTGTTCCCATGAACAACATATCCGAGAGTCGGCCTTTTTGACCCAACAGAAAAAAAAATTCCTTGTTAAGGTCACTTTTTCTATCAGAACTACTCAGAAGTGTAACCCCCAAGTGCTTCTCGATCAGCCTTTGGTCAAGAGACCAATTAAGAGACAGCAAGGTGTCACCGCCCCGAGACTTGACAAGCTTTTCAGAGGGTCTGACTGGGACCTCCACTCCGAATCTCAGCCCTCTAGGACCTCGGGGTTGCCATTCCTAACCCTAACCCCTCCCCCGAAATGTCAACTTTGAACCCTTATAACTTTGTGAAAGAAAGGCCTAGAGGAATGAGGCCAAGTGTTTTGGAAAGGTCTGAATGAGCTCTTTCCAGCATATGTGATCATCAACAGAAGGCACTATTTCTTGATATAGAAATTAAATTTGGAACACTTTGCGAAACAAAAAGTTTAATTGGACTCTGCAGGCGTGTTCGCCATCCCTGAAATAGCCCAGTGTCTTATTTTGGGGCATTTCTGTTGTTTGATTGTGGAATGGTAGTCACTTCCAGATTCGGTACCCCTCTCCTTTTGGAAGCGGGGATAAACCATGAATGATTTCTGAAAAGGAGCCATTTCCTCTGCAGACGCGTTCACCATCCCTAAAATAGGCCAGAATCTTATTTTGGGGCAGTTCTGTCTTTTCATTGTGGAACGGTAGACACTTCCAGATTGGGTACTGAACTCTTTTTGGAAGCCCTTAGACATTTTGGAAGCCTTCAGCCTTGCCACTCGGCCATCTTAAGAGACTGAAGCACCAAACTTATACCAAAAAGAGATGGCTGTTGATGCTACACCATACATCAAGCTCAGAAAGAAAGAGCTTTTCTTTGGTCTTTTGGAGAGGTTTAAAGGTGCTTCCAAAAGCCACTTTGAACCCTTATAAGCTTTTGAAAGAAAGGCCTAGAGGAGTGAGGCCAAGTGTTTTGGAATGGTCTGAACGAACGTTTTCCAGCATATGTCATCATCAATAGAAGGCACTATTTCTTGATATAGAAATTAAATTTGGAATACTTTGTGAAACTATAGGTTAAATTGGACACTGCAGACGCGTTCACCATCCCTGACATAGCCCAGTGTCTTATTTTGGTGCAATTCTGTTGTTTCATTGTGGAACGGTAGACACTTCCAGATTGGGTACTCCACTCTTTTTGGAAGGCCTTACTTGACCTATTGACATTTGGGAAGCGTGCAACGGTGCCGTTCAGCCATCTTAAGAGGCTGAAGCATCAAACTTATAGCCAAAAGAGAAGGCTGTTGGTGCTACAACATACCTCAAGCTCGGACAGAAAAACCTTTTCCTTGGCTTTTTATAGAGGGTGAAAGGTGCTTCCGAAAGGTAATTCTAAGTGAATGGGGAAAACCCTAACCTACTAATTTTGTGACCTTTCGAGATAGCGAGTGGTTCCAAAACGCATACACACGTCCCAACTGTTCCCATGAACAACATATCCAAGAGTCGGCCTTTTTGACCCAACAGAAAAAAAAATTCCTTGTTAAGGTCACTTTTTCTATCAGAACTACTCAGAAGTGTAACCCCCAAGTGCTTCTCGATCAGCCTTTGGTCAAGAGACCAATTAAGAGACAGCAAGGTGTCACCGCCCCCAGACTTGACAAGCTTTTCAGAGGGTCTGACTGGGACCTCCACTCCGAATCTCAGCCCTCTTGGACCTCGGGGTCGCCATTCCTAACCCTAACCCCTCCCCCGAAATGTCAACTTTGAACCCTCATAACTTTGTGAAAGAAAGGCCTAGAGGAATGAGGCCAAGTGTTTTGGAAAGGTCTGAATGAGCTCTTTCCAGCATATGTGATCATCAACAGAAGGCATTATTTCTTGATATAGAAATTAAATTTGGAGCACTTTGCGAAACGAAAAGTTTAATTGGACTCTGCAGGCGTGTTCGCCATCCCTGAAATAGCCCAGTGTCTTATTTTGGGGCATTTCTGTTGTTTGATTGTGGAATGGTAGTCACTTCCAGATTCGGTACCCCTCTCCTTTTGGAAGCGGGGATAAACCAAGAATGATTTCTGAAAAGGAGCCATTTCCTCTGCAGACGCGTTCACCATCCCTAAAATAGGCCAGAATCTTATTTTGGGGCAGTTCTGTCTTTTCATTGTGGAACGGTAGACACTTCCAGATTGGGTACTGCACTCTTTTTGGAAGCCATTAGACATTTTGGAAGCCTTCAGCCTTGCCACTCGGCCATCTTAAGAGACTGAAGCACCAAACTTATACCCAAAAGAGATGGCTGTTGATGCTACACCATACATCAAGCTCAGAAAGAAAGAGCTTTTCTTTGGTCTTTTGGAGAGGCTGAAAGGTGCTTCCAATAGCTACTTTGAACCCTTATAACCTTTTGAAAGAAAGGCCTAGACGAGTAAGGATAAGTGTTTTGGAATGGTCTGAACGAGCGTTTTCCAGCATATGTCATCATCAATAGAAGGCACTATTTCTTGATATAGAAATTAAATTTGGAATACTTTGTGAAATGATAGGTTAAATTGGAAGCTGCAGACGCGTTCACCATCCCTGACATAGCCCAGTGTCTTATTTTGGTGCAATTCTGTTGTTTCATTGTGGAACGGTAGACACTTCCAGATTGGGTACCCCTCTCCTTTTGGAAGCGCGGATAAACCATGAATGAGTTCTGAAAAGGAGCCATATGCTCTGCAGACGCGTTCACCATCCCTAAAATAGCCCAGAATCTTATTTTGGGGCAGTTCTGTCTTTTCATTGTGGAACGGAAGACACTTCCAGATTGGGTACTCCACTCTTTTTGGAAGGCCTTACTTGACCTATTGACATTTGGGAAGCGTGCAACGGTGCCACTCTGCCATCTTAAGAGGCTGAAGCATCAAACTTATAGCCAAAACAGAAGGCTGTTGGTGCTACAACATACCTCAAGCTCGGACAGAAAAACCTTTTCCTTGGCTTTTTATAGAGGGTGAAAGGTGCTTCAAAAAAGGCAATTCTAAGTGAATGGGGAAAACCCTAACCTACTAATTTTGTGACCTTTCGAGATAGCGAGTGGTTCCAAAACGCATACACACGTCCCAACTGTTCCCATGAACAACATATCAGAGAGTCAGCCTTTTTGACCCAATAGAAAAAACAATTCCTTGTTAAGGTCACTTTTTCTATCAGAACTACTCAGAAGTGTAACCCCCAAGTGCTTCTCGATCAGCCTTTGGTCAAGAGACCAATTAAGTGACAGGAAGGTGTCACCGCCCCGAGACTTGACAAGCTTTTCACAAGGTCTGACTGGGACCTCCACTCCGAATCTCAGCACTCTCGGACCTCGGGGTCGCCATTCCTAACCCTAACCCCTCCCCCGAAATGTCAACTTTGAACCCTTATAACTTTGTGAAAGAAAGGCCTAGAGGAATGAGGCCAAGTGTTTTGGAAAGGTCTGAATGAGCTCTTTTGAGCTCTCAATTCTAAGTGAATGGGGAAAACCGTAACCTACTATTTTTGTGACCTTTCGAGATAGCGAGTGGTTCCAAAACGCATTCACGCGTCCCCATTGTTCCCATGAACGAAATATCCGAAACGCTGCTTGTTTGACCCAACAGAAATAATTATCCCTATTAATGTCACTTTTTCTATCAGAACTCCTCAGATGTGTAACGCACATGTGCTTCTCGTGCAGCATTTGGGTGAGAGACCAATTAAGAGACTGGAAGGTGTCACCTCCTCAAGACTTGCTACGCTTGCTTACAGGGTAAGACTGGGATCTCGTCCACTTCGACTTTCAGCTCTCTGTGCCCTCTAGAAGGAATTGAACCCCTGTCGCTGTGGTACGGACGGGTCCTTAATGGGACGCAGGAGGTTCCATAGGAGCAACCGTTTTTGATAGGATTTATTGGAGCTATTTTACCTTATTGTCTTTTTTAACGCTTAATTACTGATGAATTTAAGATGAGAGAATTGAGTCACACTGACGCGGGACTCTCACTGACTCTACCCGGTGAACCACTGGGGCTAACCTCCTTGACCCAACATCGAACCCCTGTCGCTGTGGTGAGGCCTGGGCTTTAGTGGTACACACTCTACCCAGTGCACCACCGGGACAACCTAAGTTTGACTTGTTTTAGTTAAACTCATTTAAATGCATGAGGAATCGCTCCATCTGGTCCTGAAATGTGGTAGTGATGAAAAGCCTTATAATCAGTCAGTAATTGTACACAGGTGTGCAAACAAACAATTTGAACCAGTGAATGCTGAGAGAGCAGAGTCTTTTACTATTCCCGATACCCTTTGATGCTTTTGAGCATTAAATGCAAATTTTTGATATTTCTATCAACTTTCATCTATTTTTGCATGCATGTTAGAGCTTGGAGCCAACACAGACTACCCGATAGACTACCAGACAACTTCAACAAACCAAGTAAGTGCAATAACCACCTCTACATTTATTGTCAATGGGGAAATCCAACAAAGACAAAAGGCCAAAATATATAATAATAAAAATAATAATAATAATAAAGAAACAGTCACAAAGCATATCCTCAATGGCACAAAATGGCAACACATTTATTTTAACAATAACAGAAGTTAAATACATTCAAAATACCTGCAGTATAGCCTGCAAATATATATTAAATTGTAATATAAAAATAGGAGGTAGAAAAGATTATTATTTTTGGCCGTTTTTACGACGTTTTTTTCGGCCGTTAGCTGTCACAAGGACAGGTTCGTCCATTATGTCAAAATCCATGACCATCAAAATCCAAATTGAATCGCTAAAGAATATAAACGTAAATGTACTGTGTTGTTGATATCTGACAGCTGTCCAAAAAGCAGCTCCTCAGGGCGCCGCCATTTTGAAGTCACATGATTCCATGTTGCGTTGTGATTGGTTCTAAGAACGTAGAGGCTTTTGTTGACAAAGGGAAGTGGTGTTTAGAGGTTTTTGCATACAAATGGAGATTTCAGACCAGGAAAATAGTGGTATATAGCGGGTTTTGACGAGAAATTAACCCTAACCCTAAAGCATACTACGTGCGGAGAGCATTCACTCAATGTCTTTATCTCATTTTTGACGGAGGTGGCGTTTAGAGGCCTTTGCATCTGAACTCTTCATATGTTCAATGGTGACACACAAAAATGACCACTTCCAACTTCAGGACATTTACCTACTTCCAACTTCCAAATTGTAGACATGAACCAATTGCTGTTGGTGGACTTAGACTATACATTGATTTTTAACGAACTTCCAACTTCAGGACATTTACCTACTTCCAACTTCCAAATCGTAGACATGAACCGATTGCTGTTGGTGGACTTAGACTATACATTGATTTTTAACGAACTTCCAACTTCAGGACATTTACCTAATTCCAACTTCCAAATTGTAGACATGGACCAATTGCTGTTGGTGGACTTAGACTATAAATTGAATTTTAACGAACTTCCAACTTCAGGACATTTACCTACTTCCAACTTCCAAATCGTAGACATGAACCGATTTCTGTTGGTGGACTTAGACTATGCATTGATTTTTAACGAACTTCCAACTTCAGGACATTTACCTACTTCCAACTTCCAAATAGTAGACATGAACCAATTGCTGTTGGTGGACTTAGACTGTACATTGATTTTTAACGAACTTCCAACTTCCAAATTGTAGACATGAACCAATTGCTGTTGGTGGACTTAGACTATACATTGATTTTTAACGAACGTCCAACTTCAGGACATTTACCTACTTCCAACTTCCAAATCGTAGACATGAACCGATTGCTGTTGGTGGACTTAGACTATACATTGATTTTTAACGAACTTCCAACTTCAGGACATTTACCTAATTCCAACTTCCAAATTGTAGACATGGACCAATTGCTGTTGGTGGACTTAGACTATACATTGATTTTTAACGAACTTCCAACTTCAGGACATTTACCTACTTCCAACTTCCAAATAGTAGACATGAACCAATTGCTGTTGGTGGACTTAGACTGTACATTGATTTTTAACGAACTTCCAACTTCCAAATTGTAGACATGAACCAATTGCTGTTGGTGGACTTAGACTATACATTGATTTTTAACGAACGTCCAACTTCAGGACATTTACCTACTTCCAACTTCCAAATCGTAGACATGAACCGATTGCTGTTGGTGGACTTAGACTATACATTGATTTTTAACGAACTTCCAACTTCAGGACATTTACCTAATTCCAACTTCCAAATTGTAGACATGGACCAATTGCTGTTGGTGGACTTAGACTATACATTGATTTTTAACGAACTTCCAACTTCAGGACATTTACCTACTTCCAACTTCCAAATCGTAGACATGAACCGATTGCTGTTGGTGGACTTAGACTATGCATTGATTTTTAACGAACTTCCAACTTGAGGACATTTACCTACTTCCAACTTCCAAATAGTAGACATGAACCAATTGCTGTTGGTGGACTTAGACTGTACATTGATTTTTAACGAACTTCCAACTTCCAAATTGTAGACATGAACCAATTGCTGTTGGTGGACTTAGACTATACATTGATTTTTAACGAACTTCCAACTTCAGGACATTTACCTAATTCCAACTTCCAAATTGTAGACATGGACCAATTGCTGTTGGTGGACTTAGACTATAAATTGATTTTTAACGAACTTCCAAGTTCAGGACATTTACCTACTTCCAACTTCCGAATTGTAGATATGAACCAATTGCTGTTGGTGGACTTAGGCTATACATTGATTTTTAACGAACTTCCAACTTCAGGACATTTACCTACTTCCAACTTCCAAATCGTAGACATGAACCGATTGCTGTTGGTGGACATAGACTATGCATTGATTTTTAACGAACTTCCAACTTGAGGACATTTACCTACTTCCAACTTCCAAATAGTAGACATGAACCAATTGCTGTTGGTGGACTTAGACTGTACATTGATTTTTAACGAACTTCCAACTTCCAAATTGTAGACATGAACCAATTGCTGTTGGTGGACTTAGACTATACATTGATTTTTAACGAACTTCCAACTTCAGGACATTTACTTACTTCCAACTTCCAAATCGTAGACATGAACCGATTGCTGTTGGTGGACTTAGACTATACATTGATTTTTAACGAACTTCCATCTTCAGGACATTTACCTAATTCCAACTTCCAAATTGTAGACATGGACCAATTGCTGTTGGTGGACTTAGACTATAAATTGATTTTTAACGAACTTCCAAGTTCAGGACATTTACCTACTTCCAACTTCCAAATTGTAGACATGAACCAATTGCTGTTGGTGGACTTAGACTATACATTGATTTTTAACGAACTTCCAAGTTCAGGACATTTACCTACTTCCAACTTCCGAATTGTAGATATGAACCAATTGCTGTTGGTGGACTTAGGCTATACATTGATTTTTAACGAACTTCCAACTTCAGGACATTTACCTACTTCCAACTTCCAAATCGTAGACATGAACCGATTGCTGTTGGTGGACATAGACTATGCATTGATTTTTAACGAACTTCCAACTTGAGGACATTTACCTACTTCCAACTTCCAAATAGTAGACATGAACCAATTGCTGTTGGTGGACTTAGACTGTACATTGATTTTTAACGAACTTCCAACTTCCAAATTGTAGACATGAACCAATTGCTGTTGGTGGACTTAGACTATACATTGATTTTTAACGAACTTCCAACTTCAGGACATTTACTTACTTCCAACTTCCAAATCGTAGACATGAACCGATTGCTGTTGGTGGACTTAGACTATACATTGATTTTTAACGAACTTCCATCTTCAGGACATTTACCTAATTCCAACTTCCAAATTGTAGACATGGACCAATTGCTGTTGGTGGACTTAGACTATAAATTGATTTTTAACGAACTTCCAAGTTCAGGACATTTACCTACTTCCAACTTCCAAATTGTAGACATGAACCAATTGCTGTTGGTGGACTTAGACTATACATTGATTTTTAACGAACTTCCAACTTCAGGACATTTACCTACTTCCAACTTCCAAATCGTAGACATGAACCGATTGCTGTTGGTGGACTTAAACTATGCATTGATTTTTAACGAACTTCCAACTTCAGGACATTTACCTACTTCCAACTTCCAAATAGTAGACATGAACCAATTGCTGGTGGTGGACTTAGACTGTACATTGATTTTTAACGAACTTCCAACTTCCAAATTGTAGACATGAACCGATTGCTGTTGGTGGACTTAGACTATACATTGATATTTAACAAACTTCCAACTTCAGGACATTTACCTACTTCCAACTTCCAAATCGTAGACATGAACCGATTGCTGTTGGTGGACTTAGACTATACATTGATTTTTAACAAACTTCCAACTTCAGGACATTTACCTACTTCCAACTTCCAAATCGTAGACATGAACCGATTGCTGTTGGTGGACTTAGACTATACATTGATTTTTAATGAACTTCCAACTTGAGGACATTTACCTACTTCCAACTTCCAAATAGTAGACATGAACCAATTGCTGTTGGTGGACTTAGACTGTACATTGATTTTTAACGAACTTCCAACTTCAGGACATTTACCCACTTCCAACTTCCAAATCCACATGAAGCAATTGCTGTTGGTGGACTTAGTGTATGAATACATTTTGAATTAGTATAAAAATTCCAAACTACTGATGATTAGTTTTACCATGGTTCACTACTGCCCCCTAGAGATTTTCCAAATAACACTTCCAAATTCAGAAATTACTGATGTTTAGTTTTACCATGGATCACTACTGCCCCTAGTGATTTTCCAAATAACACTTCCAAATTCAGAAATTACTGATGTTAAGTTTTACCATGGTTCACTACTGCCCCCTAGAGATTTTCCAAATTACACTTCCAAATTCAGAAATTACTGATGTTTAGTTTTACCATGGATCATTACTGCCCCTAGTGATTTTCCAAATAACACTTCCAAATTCAGAAATTACTGATGTTAAGTTTTACCATGGATCACTACTGCCCCCTAGAGATTTTCCAAATTGTACTTCCAAATCCAGGCATTAATTTTTCCGACTCAGTGCTGCCCTCTTTTGCCTGGGAGTTTCCGTTTCCAACTTCCAAATCCAGCTTCCAACTTCCAGCTTCCAACTTCCAACTTCCATTTCCAGCTTCCAGATTCCAACTTCCAACTTCCAGATCTAGATATGTTCAATGGTGACACTCTGACAAAAATTCCAAATTGGAGGGTGTAAGGTCGGGGTGAATCTGGGTGTTCCAAATCGCACATACAAACCCATGTTAAATTGAGCCACAACCCTAACCCTAACCCTAACCCTAACCCCTAACCCCTAACCCTAACCCTAACCCTAACCCTAACCCTAACCCCTCCCCCTGCAGGCTCGCGGCCCCCTCCGGCTACGCCCTTGCCGCGGAGGACGGCGCGCACCTCTGGCTTGGCTGGGCGCCGGACCCTCACCACGCCCCTTCAGACGGCTCCGGCGTCTTCCAGCACGACACCCCCCTATGGGTTTGCCCGGACCAGCACTCGTCGGGACGCTGTCCCCACCGACACTCCCCTTGGCTCCGCCCACACCCGGCTGGCCTTCGACCTTCCGGCTGACGGCGTCACCCCGGACACGCCCACCAGGAGGTCCACGAGACACGTCGCAGCACTCACCGACCAACGGGGACCGGTCCAGAGTCTGCTGCGTTTTGGTCCGATTGCAGCTTGTACACCATGCCTACCTACTAGAGTTTCCGCCAGACGTATTGCTGCTCTCGAGAAGAGAACGAAGCGGGCGATCAAGGGCAAGTACGTTATGAATGTGGGGGTGGGTCGGAGATTCCGTGATGTTGTGTGATGACGGCCTGTGCACTCGACGTTGCCGCCTTTAATCTTGTACCTAACCCTAACCCTAACCTAACCCTAACCCTAACCCTTACCCTAACCCTAACCCATGTTAAATTGAGCCACAACCCTAACCCTAACCCTAACCCTAACTCCCTAACCCTAACCCTAACCCACCTAAATGAATTCCCGACGATTTGTGTAGTTTGGTATTGATAAAGACTTGACTAGGCTATCTATCTATCTAGGCTATTAATTAACAATTATTTGCCGAAGGCGAAGTGAATAGTGGGGAATAGCCCCCGAGACCGAAGGTTGAGGGGGCTATTCCCCACTATTCACGGAGCCTGAGGCTAGTTAGCTGCGCTAGGCTATGGTTCTGCGTTACGATGTTGACAGCTTTTGCGAAGTAAGGATCAGATCGAACTTAGCATCAGTCCGATGACAGTGAGGGGGTCTCTTGTCGGCATCAATTCAGTGAGGTTTCAATACGCTTTAAAGCCCGCCCCGTCAAAATCCAGCTCCGCTGGCACTTTGCCCTTGAAATGTTAAGGCTAAATGTTAAGAAATGTTAAGGCTCCGGGAAAAATAAAATGAGTGGCATGTTTTCTCTCGTCCTTGGATAGTTTGTCCAAAAAGAAATTGGCCAAGTGACAAAGTCAGAGTAACTCTTTAACCTTCATGTCTTCTCATGTCTCAACCGCTTCACAAGATTATTGGTACACACGTGCAACCATTTGAGCCAGCCACACTTCACAAATCGTAAGAAAATCCCGCAACCGAGTGTACAGATATCAGAAATTGTTTGTCGTACATGATTACAAACTGGCCAGAATCATAAAGACATTTCTGAATAAGTGTAAGCACACACACGCACAAACACAAAATCAGCAGCATGATGATAAGAGATTTTCAAGAGACGTGCAGATAACTGTTACTTAAAATTATTTTTATTGCAGATCAAGGCGCACATGGCTAATTTGCACACTCGCACAGGACAGGCTGGCTCCGCTTGCAAAAAAACTAGAACATAGCCTATTTGTGAATCTAAATAGTTTGATAATTTGCAAATGAAAAAAAATCTAATTTCGATTCGTTTTACAATTTAAGCTCACCATGTAAAGGGTTAAAAATATAAATACATTTGGGGCATAAGTAAAAATATAAAAGTAGACACTTTATTTTTTTGTTTTCGACTATAATAATCGAATAATCAAATTTTATAATGTCGGCTTTCGCTGGAATGACTCTCCGAGCCACTAGATGGCGCACGGCGCCCAGGGGATCATTAATACAACAGGACACGTTACCGCAGAATAAGTCCTGCGAGCAAGACTAGTGGAAGCTTTGGTTCGTGTCTGTTTGTTAAACAATAAGTGGGTTAAAACTCCTTAAATGCAACACATTATACTTTGTAGGGTAGGCATGTTAGTAGGGTCATGAGGGTAATAGTTTTGGTCAGAAGAAGAGAAATGGGCTTTGTGAATGTTGTGTCGAGGACAATCGAGGTACTCTGGGATCCCCAAGAGAGGGGTCCACTGCGGCATTGTCAACGACCAACAGCATACGGACCTCACCGCATGGCCGCCATCGACTGCACTCAATTTAAACAAGGCTTCTACCTCCTCATAAAATGGATATTGGGTTATTTCGAGGATGTTTGATCAATGGTAGTCGTTATCATTACCCCACAGCTCTCTCTGCATAACGCTGGACTCGTTTCAATAATAGCAGTAGGCTGCAGTAGGCCTACCTTGTGGTTTATTGGTCGTATGCACGCGTCTCAGATTGAAACAGGCGATATTTGAATGGACATAGATTTGACTTATTTAGGTCATTAATTGTATACAGATTGGACAGTTGACTTGAAGGTTAAAACTGACAAGATTATATATTATGTGTCTACATTGAAAGATGGCCTATAGGCATTTAAACGGCCATACCATTATTTATGATGTGATAGTTGGCCATGTAATTGACCAATAAGATGTTAAAGTCAGGTATAGATTTCCTTTGTCCAGTGTGCTTTGACATGATTCATTCAGTGCAATAAGATAGATAATTGACTGTCATTTTCAGTTAAAGCCTATTGTGGCAATTCGGACGCAAACTGTACCCCTTTATGTTCTTTTACTAATTGTGTATGTTATTGTGGTTTAAAATACAATTACATTTTAAGTGCAGTTTGTTATTTTGTTCAAGGGTTTTCTAGTACGTGAGTACTGACGTTGATATAGCACAAATAAATATATTTGTTCTATCTTTATTTGTTTGTCCTGGACAGTTCATTTAATAGCATCTATTGGTAAACAGGAGATTGAGCTAATTCAACATCAACTGCTAAGCATTCTGGATCCTGTTCGTTAACACATTTATATAGTAACCTTAAATAATAATTACACTTCTAGCGCCAGGAAGGGGTTACATTTTGGAGGCCCTGCTGGGATTTCAGAAAGTCTGGGGGAACTAGCTTTCCTCTTTCGACCTTGCTGCAATGTCTGTTTTGTCGTGACTTTGCAAGAGTTCATAGGCTCTGAGTCTGTGCTAAGCGCCAAGAGGTTTTCTTCAGAGCTCCACCTCAGTTGGTGAACAAACGGCTCCGGGCGGAAACACTCTAAACACTCAAGACAGAAGAAGTCTTTCCTCTGCTCCGGATGGTCTCTCCGGCTTCTCCTGGTGAGAATGGAGATAGCACTGCCAACCACAGCGTTTGCGTCCTCTATATCATTAGGCTCCATGACACCATTGTCCTTCTTCTTGACATCATTGGCAGCCTCCTTGACAACATTGAGTTCAGAGACGTCATTGATGTTTTTGACCTCTTCAACAACGCTGTCAATGCCCATGTTGTAACCAGCTTGCTTATAATAACTAGCTTTGCTAGTTTCCTTGAAACCAACGGCAGAACCGTTTGCAATGTTGGCCTCTCTGGAGCTAGCGGTGCTGTCAATGTTAGAAACATTAGCCTCTCTGGAACTCGCAGTGCTGTCAATGTTAGAAACATTAGCCGCTCTGGAACTCGCGGTGCTGTCAATGTTAGAAACATAAGCCTCTCTGTAGCTAGCGGTGCTGTCAATGTTAGGAACATTAGACTCTCTGTAGCTAGCGGTGCTGTCAATGTTAGAAACATTAGCCTCTCCGGAGGTAGTGGTGCTGTCAATGTTAGAAACATTAGCCTCTCTGGAACTCGCAGTGCTGTCAATGTTAGAAACATTAGCCGCTCTGGAACTCACGGTGCTGTCAATGTTAGAAACATTAGCCTCTCTGTAGCTAGCGGTGCTGTCAATGTTAGGAACATTAGACTCTCTGTAGCTAGCAGTGCTGTCAATGTTAGAAACATTAGCCTCTCTGGAGCTCGCGGTGCTGTCAATGTTAGAAACATTAGCCGCTGTGGAACTAGTGGTGCTGTCAATGTTAGGAACATTAGCCTCTCCGGAGCTAGCGGTGCTGCCAATGTTGTCTTGACCTCCGGAATCAGCAGGAGCATCGCTAGCTTGCTTAGAATCAGTCAGATATTTGGTAGCTTCCTGGAAACCAACATAAGCGTCTGCTGCCGTGGGGAAACTCGAAATGGCACCGGCCGCCATGCCAACCTTTTTTGAGGATTGGCAGAGCACGTGGAAACTACTGAACGGATGCTTCAGCCTCATGTGATTCGTAAGGGATGCCACCATTATGTAGTCAATGCCACATAACTCACACCTGTGGCACCCCGTGTGGACTCTTAAGTGGATCTGGAGATGCTGCTTGTTCTTCATGTCCATGTGACAAATAGAACACTCAAAGGGCGGTCCCGTCGTTACTCCAGCGATCGCCTCATTTCCTCGGCTCTCCTGCTCGACCCCCTCCTCCTCTGCTAGCTGCGAACTAAGAGGAGCTATGAGTCCAGGAGGACAGCCAGGACCCACCGCCTCTTCCAGGCCCTTCCCCTTGGTGTCATTGCCCCCTTCAACGTCATTATCCTCCACGTTGGGGTTGACCTCCATGTTGGGTTTGACCTCCATGTTGGGTTTGACCTCTGGGATGGGGTTGTACTCCACGTTGGGGTTGACCTCCGGGATGGGTTTGACCTCCGGGCACAGGTTCAGGGGTGCTTCAGGCAACAGTAACAACACCCCAATAAATGACTCTTTAATATTCTTGTTAATGTGATGAATTTTCACTTGTATGATTCAAACCATCAATAAAGGATTCAACTATCATATGGTTAAAAGTTATTTCATGAAGAAATCTGACCAAAATCCTGTGGGAAACTTAATGTATGTCACGTCCTCCAGAGACTATAAAATACCAAGGATGTCGATGACACTGATGATATATCTGCTTGTTGTTCTATACATATGCACAATTTGCAAAGGAACGAAGCAAATAACACACATAACGGATAGTTAAAGTATACTTTTAATAATGACCATGATCAAATCTAAGAATGTGATAGTGAGCTTTTATACGATGTATATTTAAATGTTTGGGGGAGGGGTGGGGGGTAAGAGGGGCTTGAACATTTTTATTTTAATATTTTGTTACCATTATATAACTCCTCAAGGTTCCTCAATAACATACATCTGTCTTTCACGCCCGCATACGAACATAAATAAGTAAGTGAGACTCGGAAAAGTAAATAAAAATAAGTCACGCACGTATACCATACAGACTACTCTCTGGTTACTCATGCACTAACAATTAATCAGGAACATTAACTTTTGAGACATACCCAATTAGGATGGCCGGTACATTAAAGCTTAAAGTCTTCTGAGGAAGATGTGGAAGGGTTATAGAAATGTTAATAATGCTAAGAAAGAACAAACATAACAAAACACGGTGACAGGCCTAGCGATAAAAGCAGAACATTGTCCCCAGAAATATACGTTAGCACACCAGACAGCCCTGTAAAACAGCTATTGTATAATGGATAACGAGGACATTAAAAGCATACATTATATTCAATAAGAACCGAAACAATGTTTGTATTTCTACCTTATGAATAAAATTAAAATAAGGGAACTCCTTAGAGGATGTGTTATCTCTAAACAATATCTATTCCCTGAATCTCTCGCTGTAAAACCTGAGGTACAGTACAGCAAACTGGTGTTGAAAAGAAATGGTAAGGCTCTGGGAAAAATAAAATCGACCGCTTCACAAGATTATTGGTACGCACGTGCAACCCTTTGAGCCAGCCACACTTCACAAATCGTAAGAAAATCCCGCAACCGAGTGTACAGATATCAGAAATTGTTTGTCGTACATGATTACAAACTGGCCAGAATCATAAAGACATTTCTGAATAAGTGTAAGCTCACACACGCACAAACACTAAATCAGCAGCATGATAAGAGATTTTCAAGAGACGTGCAGATAACTGTTACTTAAAGTTATTTTTATTGCAGATCAAGGTCTATCTATAACACAAGGAGTTAAACAAAAACAAAAAACTGCACACACATCTTGAAAACTAAGAACCATGATCAAAGTGGCTTAATGCTTGTCGTTGGCCAGACACTAAAACCAAGTGTGGTGGTGGTGGTGGTGGTGGGTGGAGGGAGGGTCTTCCCTTCTTTTTTTTCTTTGGGTTGCCTGCCCGTCCACCTGTCCCGCGCCCACACGCCGGCGCGGGACACGTCGTCCTCCGAGTAGTTCTTGATGACGAACACGCGGCCCTTCTCCAGGTTCAACTCAAAGCCCCCGGGGTTGTAGCTGTGAGCCGCGGGCCTGCCAGGCTCGGGCTGGGTCTTGGCAGGCTTACTGGCGACGGCGGCCAACGTGGGCTTGGGAGGGGGGGCGCTCCAACCCATGCTTCCTCACCTTGACTAGCATCCGGTCCTTTTGATGACTTGATGGCGATATTGACATACCGTGAAAAGGAGAAAACGGTAACCGTTAATGTGCTGTTATTCATTCACCTGTGATTATAAGCTTTATTAAAGTGCTGCGCATCGCTGGACATCCTGGCAAATGAGGAGGCCCAGTTCATTCATTGTACGTCTATGTTTGAGTAAACATTAAGACACCGTTGCACCATCGATATTTACGCCACTGGTTCATATTATACCCCACAGAGTAGAGAACCAGAGCACAATAGAGTAGAACAAATACTTTATTGTTTACATCACGTGCTTTGCACCAAAACGTCATGTATACACAACATCACTAGCGGTCCGAACCCAAACGTCAACAAATTTCCTCATCGGACCACCACACGGCATTCCGTCGTCACGGTGCAACCGATGACAACCGGAACCCTCCGGTACCGGGGGCTTCTCCCGGGACCACCTAACGCCTAATGGCGGCTCACGGCGGCCACGTAGTCTCCAAACACGTCCGTGATCCTCGGTTCCGGTCTGTCCTGTTGACCCGCTGGTCCCTGCGAGACTCGAACCAAAACCCCCTCGAGCGGGACAAGGGTCTAGAAGGCTACTGTGGTGGGAGACCAGGGCTGTGCCATGCTGCGCAGCCGCGGCACTCGGCGCACCTTCTCCTCCCATCGCTCTCCTCCCCCGGCGGGCAGGACGCGGAGGTGCGGCGGGTCCTATTCGCGGCGGGTCCTGACCCGGTGCGCCTCCACCCTGTAGTCCATCGGACCCAGACTCGAGTCTTTGTTTACGTGCTGCCGGTCGCTAGGTCTCGTACAGTCCGTGTAGTGGTCGTAATAAGGGAGGGACTATATCCGTTAATAGTCGGGATGTACTGAGGCCATTATTGTCCTTGTTGTTTCGTCTACGGCAGCTGCAGTGAGGACTCTTCTATTTATAACGCTTCTATATAGTGACAAGCGGGAGCTCCGACAGCCAATAGGAAGCTGCGCCCAGCTTGAAATCCACCCTGCCATTTCCAGGCCGGCCAATGGCAGCACCCCTGAGGGACAGGTGACTCAGTATTTAAAGGCCGTGTTGCAGGGTTTATTTTCCAACGAATTTGTGCAATTTGTTGATAATATAGATTTAAACTGTTATCCATTGTATTTAATGTTGTTAGGTATCACAAAATGTAATGTAATACGAAAAAGTAGGTGCTATTTTAGCGGTTTGCTGGTTTGAATTACACAACATACACATTCTGTTTTAATTCTGTGAGTGATTTACTTACCGGATCTATAAAACATAAGTTAAATGTGTCCTATTATGAAGCCATGACGTCCCAATGTTTATTTAACGTGGTTGACCTGCTTCATCTCCCTTTACTGTAACACCTGTGATGAGTAATAATCTTACCGGATACACAATGGGTGTTCTGATGTTTATTGGCTTACTTGTGATGGGTTTTATACTTACCAGGTTTGCATTGCATAACATATAGAGAGTTTATTCCCATATTAGGATGACTGTGGCATTGGGTCGAGGTTTGTTCTCATGGGGGTTCATTAACCGGGGGCCTCAATGTGCGGGGGGGCTTGGGGATCGTGTTCGAGGGAACAGTTTAATGGACAGTGCATTTCGGCGTCGCTTCCAGTGGGAGCGTTGTTTATATATCCCTAACCTAACCCTAACCCTAACCCTATACGGATTTTCTATCGGACCACACTTTCCTTTTTTGAACCATCCGATCGTTTTTTTAAAAACGAACCTCGTGCTATGCCTCCCCCGAGCCACCATGACGAATGGACCGTGGTCCACCGCGGACGACGCCAGCCCAGGACAAGGGACCCTTCTGACATCCCCTCGCTGGTTAGTTTACCCTTTGGGCCCACACAAACTATGAGACGCTCCTATGCGTCGGTCGCAGACCCTTACCGTCGCAACTGGGTTCCCCGTGACCCCTCTCCCCGGGGTTGGGCTGCCCCCACACGGCCCGCTAGGCACCGATCCCCCTCTGGGTCGGCCCGCTAACCCCCTCCGTTCCGGCCCCGGGCCTACCGGCCCGCGTCTTCGCCGCGCCGCGATGAGCGCCGCCGCCGCGGGGCTAACGCCCGCCCGACCTTCCGCCCTGCCGTCCAGGACCGAGGCTTCCCCGCCGGTGCTCCGCTACCCCGCCGCCAGGTACCCTCCCGTCCTGGTCCCAGGCCCCGTGCCCGTCCTCCTCCTCCCCACCGTCCCGGACCTTCGGAGGCCGCCGCCGCGCGCTCGGGGCCTGCGCGTCTACCGCCGGCGCGCGTTAGGCCTCAGGCCCCCGACGTCCCGCGGTCTACGGACCCGGACTTCGCTCTGAAAAACAGACTGATCCTCGCTGCCATCAAGGCGGTCCATCACCTGACCAACGCCACCGGTCCCGAGCCCCTCCATGTTATATCAAGACTCACTGGCTCCCTGACGGCCTCCATCCGCCCCGCCGTCCCCAACGCCGCCACCCTGTCCCTCATAGAGGGTAACGCACGCAACTGGGCCCACACCACCACCATGATACTCTGGGACCACTACAAGACCACCGTGGTGGAGAAGGTCAGTGCCCTCTCCCGTCTTGCCGACCCTGCCTGGCACCGCAACTTTGAGGTGGCCGCCTCCTGGGCCGGTCGGCAGTTCGGACGCCGCCTGCGACAGGAGACCCTGGACAGCCTCCGCTCCGACCTCCGGCGTGAGCTTGACGACCCGGGTCTGGTGGACGGCTCCCTGCCCCTCTCCGGCCTGCCGCCTCCCTCCCCGTCTCCCGCCGCGCTTCCCTCCGCCTTCCAGCTCTCTGGATTCGACCCCGGGACCCAGGACGGCGCTGACCGGACGGACCGCTCTCCGTCCCTGGCCAGCTCTGTATCCCTCTTTTCCTCCTTGTCCTTCCCCTTTTCCCCTCCCCCCCGCTGCCCCCCTCCCACCCCCCCTCCCTTCCTCCCCCCCTCCTCTGTCCCGGCCCCCCTTCCCTCCTCCCCCCTTCCCCCTCCCCCTCCCTCCCTTTCCCCTCCCCTCCTCCCCCTCCCCCCGACCCCGCCCTCTCCCCCTCCCCCTGCAGGCTCGCGGCCCCCTACGGCTACGCCCTTGCCGCGGAGGACGGCGCGCACCTCCGGCTTGGCTGGGCGCCGGACCCTCACCACACCCCTTCAGACGGCTCCGGCGTCTTCCGGCACGACACCCCCCTATGGGTTTGCCCGAACCGGCACTCGTCGGGACGCTGTCCCCACCGACACTCCCCTTGGCTCCGCCTGCACCCGGCTGGCCTTCGACCTTCCAGCTGACGGCGTCACCCCGGACACGCCCACCAGGAGGTCCACGGGACACGTCGCAGCACTCACCGACCAACGGGGACCGGTCCAGAGTCTGCTGCGTTTTGGTCCGATTGCAGCTTACACACCATGCCTACCTGCTAGAGTTTCCGCCAGACGCATTGCTGCTCTCGAGAAGAGAACGAAGCGGGCGATCAAGGGCAAGTTGTTATGAATGTGGGGGTGGGTCGGAGATTCTGTGGTGTTGTGTGATGATGGCCTGTGCACTCGACGTTGCCGCCTTCGGCGGCGCCGTCTTTTATCTTGTACCTAACCCTAACCCTAACCTCTAACCCTAACCCCTAACTTAACCAGCAGCAGTATTAAGCAAAAGCAATAACCCTAACTCGCCACTAGATGGCGGCAGCACTATGAAAAATAATTAATAAAATGCAATAACCCCAACCCGGCACCAAATGGCAGCAGCATGAAAAAAAAAAAAAAAAACCTAACCATAATAACCTTTTTCCCAACCCTGTTCCCAATTCATTGAAGACACTTGTGCCTTTCCTCTGCCGCCAGGGGAATATCTCACATGCTATTATATTGTAAACTACTGCATAATTAATTAGGGCCTTTCAATATTTTTCATCCCATATAAACAAACTCAATATATTGTGCTCTATCAATTTATAAACAGTGTATGTGAACAATTTCCAAAATCGGGATAGTTCTTATTTTCTTTTGAATGTCCTTTTTAGATTACATTACAAATCGAATTGATTTACTGTCCTTGGTTTTGCACTAGATGGCGCCATTGGACTTTTATACCTGACCGGCAGTTTGACAAAAGACACAAGTAAACGCATTTTGGACAACCACACAGGAATACCATACTGAGCAAGGTGTTTCAAAGTTGACATTGAAGACAAAAATAACGTGTATTACATAAAAAGTTAAATACTTCACTCAGTCGCATTGAGCATGAGGCTAATTGCTTTAATTGTTGTTCAAATATGAGGTCAAACATTTCCAGTAAAAACTTCAAACATGTTGTCTGTACTCACCCAATGCAGTTCTTCACGGAGATGTAGTCCTTCATGCAGGCTTTTCATAGTTGGGTAAAAACTTGTAAATGTAAATTCAGTCCGTCTAAGTGACATCCTTATCCTGTTACAAGTAACATGTTACCATGTTATTATGCAGAGTGGAGGAGCAATTAAGAAGAATGATAAAAGATGTTGTAAAAATGACAACGGGTCACGGCTGGGATGTTGTTATTATTGCAACGGCTCGTAAACACAATTACATTTCAACCTTTCTCACCCGTCTTTAATCCATGTCTAACCCATCACCCATCCATTCATCACCGAATCATCCATCATCCGTTCATTATCAGTTAAGGTTAGGGAGAGGTTAAGGGAACATAGAGGTTAAGGTTAGAGCTAGAGGAAGTGAGAGGTTAAGGTTAGGGTTAAAGGAAGGGTGAGGATAAGGTTAGGGTTAGGGGAAGGGAGAGTTTAATGTTAGGGGAAGGGATAGGTTAAGGTCAGGGCTAGAGGAAGGGAGAGGTTAAGGTTAGGGCTAGAGGAAGGGGAGGTTAAGGTTAGGGCTAGAGGAAGGGGAGGTTAAGGTTAAGGTTAGGGAATGGGATAGGTTACGGTTAGGGCCAGAGGAAGGGAGAGGTTAAGGTAAGGGCTAGAGGAAGATAGAGGTTAAGGTTAGGGCTAGAGGAAGGGGAGGTTAGGGCTAGAGGAAGAAAGAGCTTAAGGTTAGGGTTAGGGGAAGGGAGAGGTTAAGGTTAGGGGATGGGAGAGGTTAGGGTTAAGGTTAGGGGATGGGAGAGGTTAGGGTTAGGGCTAGAGGAAGGGAGAGGTTAAGGTTAGGGCTAGAGGAAGGGAGAGGTTAAGTGTAGGGTTAGGGGAAGGGAGAGGTTAAGGTTAGGGGATGGGAGAGGTTAGGGTTAGGGCTAGAGGAAGGGAGAGGTTAAGGTTAGGGCTAGAGGAAGGGAGAGGTTAAGTGTAGGGTTAGGGGAAGGGAGAGCTTAAGGTTATGGCTACAGGACGGGAGAGCTTAAGTTTAGGGTAAGGGGTAGGGAGAGCTTAAGGTTAGGGGATGGGAGGGGTTAGGGCTAGGGAAGGGAGAGGTTAGGTTGTACATTGCATTTATTCAAGGTACTTAATTGTGTAGCATCTACAGTAGCTGCTATCGCTGCTTTGCACGGGGAATGGGTTAGCCTAGTGATTGTAATACTATGACAAATGTACTTATTGTAACAAATGCAGTTATTGTAAGTCGCTTTGTATAAAAGCGTCTGCTAAATGCCCTAAATGTAAATGTAAATGTTAGGAGAAGGGAGAGGTTAAGGTTAGGGGAAGGGATAGGTTAAGGTCATGGCTAGAGGAAGGGAGAGGTTAGGGTCAGGGCTAGGGAAGGGAGAGGTTAAGGTTAGGAGAAGGGAGAGGTTAAGGTTAGGGGATGGGATAGGTTAAGGTCATGGCTAGAGGAAGGGAGAGGTTAGGGTTACGGCTAGAGGAATGGGAGGTTAAGGTTAGGGCTAGAGGAAGGGAGAGGGTTAGGGCTAGAGGAAGGGAGAGGTTAAGGTTAGGGGAAGGGAGAGGTTAAGGTTAGGGCTATGGAAGGGAGAGGTTAAGGTTAGGGCTATGGAAGGGAGAGGTTAAGGTTAGGGCTAGAGGAAGGGAGAGGTTAAGGTTAGGGCTAGAGGAAGGGGAGGTTAAGGTAAGGGCTAGAGGTAGGGAGAGGTTAAGGTAAGGGCTATGGAAGGGAGAGGTTAAGGCTAGGGGAAGTGAGTCCCTCATCATTCCTCTGGGGATCAAGGTAGAAGCGTTCACGTCGCGATCCCTGTCAAGTGATATCACCAATACTACTTGGGATTTCTACCAAACACTTTGAAGCTATGTCGAAAGACAAATGATGTCCAGAAGCCCAGAAAATGGCAGTAGCCCATCAGCCCGGAACAGGAAGATTGGCCAATGCCCGCCTCCAAGGCCAGCTTGACCATCATATCTCTAAATGTTGATGGACTGTCTCTAACTAAAGAACTTGTTGCTCAACTCTTCTGAAAGCATCAGTGTGATATTCTCTGTCTTCTAGAAACTCACCGCGGACCCAAACATCCCCGCCCTCGAGGTGAAGGCATGACCACCCTCGTTGAAAGACCACATGAGATACATGGAAGCGTCATGCTTGCAAAAAACGGGACAATCGTTGAATCAACACCAAAGAGCGATGAAAACAGCATTGAGGTCCTAACCGCTGAGCTCAGAGGACTTACCCTCACCTCAGACTACAACCCACCTGCCACACCTTTCCTGATGCCAGAAATACCGTCATCTGGGAAACCAAGGACAGTGATTTGAGACTTCAACAGCCACAGCTCAGAATGGGGATACGCCAGAAACAAGGAAGATGCAGTGGAAGCGTGGACTGAAGTGAGGTTAACACACACACACACACACACACACACACACACACACACACACACACACACACACACACACACACACACACACACACACGCGCACACCTGAATACAAACACACAAACACAGCTCAAGAAAACAAACTGACTAGAAGACGTTTTGTGAAACATTGTTTTGACAGATGCCATTACAGCATTCATCTGTTCCCTCAGGTCATGAGATCTGACCTCACTGTTACACTGACGTCTAACCTCAGCTAAACCTCATCGCAATAATGTCTTCCATTGTCCATCCGTCCATTTGTAATTCTGTCTGCTCCTCCCTCTCTCCCTGCTTCTCCTCCTCTTCCTCCTCTTCCTCCTCTTCCTCCTGCTCCTTCCTCTCCCCCTGCTTCTCCTCCTTTTCCTCCTGCTCCTCCTCTTCCTCCTCTTCCTCCTGCTCCTCCCGGCCACCCTGCTTCTCCTCCTCTTCCTCCTGCTCCTCCTCTTCCTCCTGCTCCTCCTCCTCTTCCTCCTCCTTCTCCCACTCCTCCTCTTCCTCCTCCTCCTCTTCCTGCTTCTCCAGAACAACCATCTGAGGAAGCACGCCTTTGAGCTGAAGATGAACGAGGTCACGTACTTACATTATATACTTATATGTTTCATGACATAAATATAAAAAATTGAAAATGTTTTTTTTTGTTCTTGAAAATAAAGGGTTGTGGGAATTCCACAATGAGTTCATAGTAGATATATAGTACAACACATAGCAGTTCCTAGGTGTGGCGGGGTGTTGCTCTGTTAAACCCCAAAATTAGGCCCACCCCTTCCTCCATCATGGGGTAATTCCAACATGGACAGTTCAGCTTATATATCATATATTAGTGTCCAAGTCCCCCTAGACTAACCCTCACCCTAACCCTAACCCTAGACTGGGGACCCTTAACCCTAACCCTAGACTGGGGACCCCTAACCCTAACCCTAGACTGGGGACTCCCTGTCAAACTGCCATCGCGTTCCCGTCCCTCAGAGCCACACGACACACCTCGAGCACAGACCGCCCAGCACAGACCGTCCAGCACAGACTGCGGTCTGTGCTGGGGGGTCTCTGCTGGGGGGTCTGTGCTGGGGGCTCTCTGCTTGGCGGTCGCCCTACGAAACCCCGAAACTCCTCCAGTCCTTCCCCTCCTAGACGTTGACATCATCTGTAATGCCCAACATATATTTAGGGTTAGTATGATTATGTATGGTTATTTGTAGTATATAAAGAAAAGATAATAGACCAAATAATGGTTTTATATTCTCTTTTCATTGTTCCAGGTAAATAGCTAAAGGAAATAGCCAAAAGAGAAACGTTTTCTACAACGTGGTTGGGGGAACAGTGGCTCTCCTATCGGAGGAGGAAGAGAGCTCTGACAACGCAGCACGGAGCTTCTGGATAAAAACGTCAACACTGACTTATTGATTATTCATGAAAATTGACAGCAGAGCATATGGTATTTTCCCTTACCTCAATGTTTTTATTAATAATATTATTAAATGTATTATATATTGTAGCAGGCTCGTGGGTGTGGGGTTTCCACGCTGCCAAGGTGAACAGTAAACCACACAACACAGAGAGCAGTTCAAAGTCACTGTGATTTATTTAACGGGTATTTAAAACCAGGATGGGAAAAAGGGTCATCCACCTCCGTCAGGGTCCAATCTGTAATCCGTAAACAATCCAATCCCATCTCTCTCTCTCTCATCGGCGGTGCAGTACTTCCAGGAGATCACAGATGCTGTCTGTAGTTTGCTAGCCCACCCGTGTGGTACCCTGCTCTCCCCTTTAATTCCAATCCCCCCTGCTTAGTAGGGTTAGGGTAACCCTAACCCTAACCCCCCTGCTTAATAGGGTTAGGGTAACCCTAACCCAATCACCCCTGCTTAATAGGGTTACGGTAACCCTAACCCAATCACCCCTGCTTAATAGGGTTAGGGTAACCCTAACCCTAACCCAATCCCCCCTGCTTAATAGGGTAACCCTAACCCTAACCCTATCCCCCCTGCTTAATAGGGTTAAGGTAACCCTAACCCAATCACCCCTGCTTAATAGGGTTAGGGTAGCCCTAACCCAATCCCCCCTGCTTAATAGGGTTAGGGTAACCCTAACCCTAACCCAATCCCCCCTGCTTAATAGGGTTAGGGTTAGGGTAGCCCTAACCCAATCCCCCCGGCTTAATAGGGTTAGGGTTAGGGTTAGGGTAGCCCTAACCCTAACCCTAACCCAATCCCCCCTGCTTATTAGGGTTAGGGTTAGGGTAACCCTAACCCTATTAAGCAGGGGGGATTGGGGAGATTGGGTTAGGGTTAGGGTAACCCTAACCCTAACCCAATCCCCCCTGCTTAGTGATCCTCCGGTTTGAATTGTTTAAGGGAGGAAGTCCATGTAAGGCTTGGGGGTGGAGCCGTGGAGCAGATATGGAAAACCGTTCATTAGTTATCATGAGTTTCGCAAATGATAGAGCAGTTGTTGGTGTTTTAGAGCCTTCTGCTGGTGTGATTGGGTATTGCAGATCTGCATCCGCATTAGGTGTGTGTGTGTCACAAATATACCTTTGAAAGAGACCAATGTGTTTGTCCTGTCTTTCAGTCCTTTAGACCCAATCACAACCGTTACACACCTGCAGGCTGCCAGATATCTCCCTTCAATTACCACTCCCCTCGCTCCTCCCTGCCGTCTGCCACAATATATACATATATATGTATATATGTATATATTTCCCTTACCTCAACCTGAATCTTTGTGCTTGTCTTGTTCTGTGCTTTTCTCCACACAAGAGACATAAACAAAAAAAAAAAGTAAAAAATGTCCTCCTTTACAGTGATGAATACTAACTTTTAATTGTACTCTACAGGTGGTTTTAGAGCAATACTAAAATAGTAAAGTGTATTACAGTAGCGAGTACACACACACACACACACACACACACATACATTAACCCACACATACACACATACATTAACCCACACACACAGGTGTAAACTTGTTTGGTTTAACCTTCATTGTTTTTATTGGCAGCTTTTCAGCCCTCTCTGGCATTGCCTCATCTTTTGACCAGAAATGATCACATGGGTGCAGCTCAGAGCAAACAGGAAATCCTTTAGTCCTCTTGAGTCAGCGGGTAGAAGAGACTTTGATTTAGCGCTGTGGTCAGTCAAACTGTGTCTGATTATCGTCTACACAAGGTTTTCACCTTTAAACAGGTGAGGCTTCAAGTTTTACTTCTTAGACATTCTTAGACACATGGACTCTCACTCACTCTCGCACACACAAATGCACACACACTCACACGAACACGCACTCACATGCACACGCACTCCCACTCCCACATCCACACCCAGTCACATACTGTATGTGTTAAATTGAAGTGAAGTCTAATCTTGTGATTATTTCCTCAGCGTAGCAGCATGAGGCTGTTGCTGATTAGGGTTAGGGTTAGGTAAAGGGTTAGTGAAGTCTAATCTTGTGATTATTTCCTCAGCGTAGCAGCATGAGACTGTTGCTGATAAGGGTTAGGGTTAGTGAAGTCTAATCTTGTGATTATTTCCTCAGTGTAGCAGCATGAGACTGTTGCTGATTGCAGTTGTCTGTCTGGCGGTGGTGAACTGTGCTAGCCTCTCTCTGGAGGACCTGGAGTTCCACGCATGGAGACTCAAGTTCGGTGAGGGAATATTTTGTTATCACTCAGTTGCCTTAATTTAGCATGTTATATTGAATACATGTTATGAGTTATGCTTTTCCAGACTGTTTCAGCTTTGAAGTTGTTTAAAAAATAAACCACATTTTCTAATCTGATGTGGGCTTGTGTTTAATGCTCTAAATCTCGGTTTGAATGTTTTCTCTTAGTGTTTCTGTTAATATCCCTGTCCGGTCTGTCAGGTTTAGTTTCCTTTCTGTGTAAACCGTCTGAGGCTTCTGCGGTGTTGAATAAGTAGCAGGCTGTCTATAAAGACAAGTTATCAACTTTAGCTCCTTGGTTAGGATTATTTCATGAACAGGAAGACAGAAAACTTGACTGACTGATATTTAGCAGATGTCTTTTAATCCAATCTGACACGAGACTTTCGGTGATGGGTTCGGGAATGAAACACTTGTTGATTGATTGAAAGTCAGCAGACTGTAAAAAGTATATTTAATTTACAAGATTTTTTTTGACCTATGGGTAAGGTCTACAGGACCAGCACAACCCTAACCCTAACCCTAACCTTTTGACCCATAGGTAAGGTCTACAGGACCAGCACAACCCTAACCCTAACCCTAACCCTTTGACCCATAGGTAAGGTCTACCGGACCAGCACAACCCTAACCCTAACCCTAACCCTTTGACCCACAGGTAAGGTCTACCGGACCCTAAGGCAGGAGGCTCATAGGAAGAACATCTGGCTCTCCACCCGCCGCAGGGTCCTGGCCCACAACATCCTGGCTGATGAGGGCATCAAGTCCTACCGCATGGGCATGAACCACTTCTCTGACATGGTGGGATGGCTTATTAACGATGGAATAATTGAGAATTGTATACATTTTGGGATTGCCTTCTAAAGATAGTTTTTTGTTTTCTCTATCAGAGCAGGGAGGAGCTCTATAGTACTGTACTCCTGAGAAGTACGATGCTTTCCAATGAGGCTAAAACTATGCATCACCAAGGAGTAAAGTTCTTCAGACACACAGGGAGCGCTATGCTCCCGGACTCAATCGACTGGAGGAAAACAAACTGTGTGACCCCTGTCAAAATGCAGGGCAGTTGTGGTTCCTGCTGGGCGTTTAGTACAGTAAGTTGGAGGATTTAAAGAGGCATATTTGTGTGTGTGTGTGTGTGTGTGTGTGTGTGTGTGTGTGTGTGTGTGTCTGTGACTGTTTGTGTCTGTCTCTCTCTGAGACTGTTTCTCTCTCTAAGTGTGAAAGTGTGTGTTCCATTAGGAGGTTATGTTTTTAACCTGAATACTAGAGCAAAGGGTGGCTGGAGAGCTTCATCCCCATTAGTTCTGTTCTGTTCTTCCTCAGACAGGTGCACTGGAGTCCCACACCTGTATAAAACACGGACATCTCCCCTCTCTGAGTGAACAGCAGCTGGTGGACTGCGCCAAGCCTTATGGGCCCCAGGGCTGCGAAGGAGGCTGGATGTACAATGCCTTTCGCTATATCCATGATAACGGGGGAATAGACACTGAGGAGGCTTATCCCTATGAAGGAAAGGTGATTGACCAATCATTGGATTAGATTAGTTTATTTATACCTAGGGTTTTATTTGTATCCATTTAGTTGTTCAGGCTCTTGTTGTTTTTTTAAATTAATTTTATTTATAAGGAAACATTTTTCATCATGTGAAACGTATGGGCTGGGACATCATAGTAGTCTGTACTGTATTGTAAGTCATTTCAGATAGATAGATGCCTGGTCTTGTTCACATCATAGAATGTCTTTTGCAAAATAAAGAGTTACTTTATGGACACAGGCAAGTTTTTGATTGTGCCCGAGAAACATTGTCCCTCTTAAGACACTGGAGATAGAATGCTACATGTTTTAAACATACTTTAATGTTGTTGAACTAATCGTTACTTCACATGATATTGCAGGACTCGACTTGCCGCTTCAAGGAATCAGGCATTGGGGCTACATGTAACGGATACGTCCAGGTGACTAGCGGAAGTGAACCCGCTCTGCAGGAAGCTGTGGCAACCGTGGGACCTGTGGCTATAGCCATTGATGTTTATGAAGATTTCTGGTCTTATCACTCAGGTCGGTTTTGACATACAGATCTGTCTCATGAGATTTAAACTACTTCAGTGTTATATCAGTGAGTGCGCCTCAGTGTCCCTGCCACAGCCTCTTTTTCGATAGGGTCTGTGTATTCTGTTTATTGATTGAATAGTTAAGATCCCCTTGGTTGTTAAATTTGGAATTTATTTTTTTATTTTTGATTGGTTGATTGATTGGTTAATTTATTGATGAATTGATTGATTAATTGACATTGTTGATTGGTTGATCAATTGGCTGATTGATTGGCTGATTGATTGATTGGCTGATTGATTGATTGGATAATTGACTCGCTGATACATTGATTGGTGAATAGTTTCCAAAGGAGAATGACTGATTAATATACTTATTTAAAAAGGTATCTATGATCAGCCCTCCTGCCGAGAAACCAACTTACTCCATGCCATGTTGGTGGTGGGGTATGGAACTGAAGATGGCCAAGACTACTGGCTGGTAAAGAACAGGTAGCCTACTGCACAGTTGAAACATGCAGATTATCCAAACACACCTTGAATCTACCTCTGTCTTGTTATTTTGCAACTTTGAAATACTGTTAATATTCTCTATTTTCTGTTTATATTCATGGTCTTTATAAAGTGAATATTTTGTTTGTTTGTGCAGTTGGGATATTAATTGGGGAGAAAATGGCTACCTCAGGATGTCCAGGAATAAGGACAACCAATGTGACATTGCAACGTATGCCTACTACCCTGAAGTCTGATGGTGAGTTAAAAAGGGTGGCCTGGCTTACGCCAGATCACATCTCAATCTCATTTAAGATTGAATATGCTGGAATTGCTGCACTTACACTAACACTTCAAGAGTTGTAACCGCCAGTAAACATCAGCTATCTATTGGTGCATTAAACTCTTACTCTTAGGCTACTCTTACCCATCCCGGGTTCTTGGGATTCTTGAGTTGGCCAAAACAGCATTGGTGCTAGCCTGATCTGCAGAGCGAAATTAAATTGCTTGCAGAATTGGCTGGGTTTACCCGGCTAAAGGAAGGGTATTTCTGGCGGATGATTAATGTAACCAACAATCCAAAGAGTCACAAGCCACTTGAGAATGTGTACGTTCAACATCAAGGTGCATTAAGCTTCAAAAGTCATCATAAACTAACAAGCTATGGGGGCAACCTCACTTAAGTTTCACTTTCAATTTTGCTGCCCCCATTGGTTAGTATATCTGACAGACCGATACTCTGTCTATGATGCACCAAATGTTCTCGTTATTTTTCCTATAGGCAGCACTTTAGATGGTACCTTTGAGGATTCATCACTGATGATAGATAGATATAATATTTCTTCAAAAAGACAGGAATTCATATGGTGGAGGGGTTGCTTGTTATATTGAAAGTCATATACCTACTCTAGTTAGGGACGATCTGATGAAATCTGATACTGAAGTACTCTGGTTACAAATTCATCTGACGCATCTTAAACCAATATTACTAGGATGCTGTTAAAGGCCCCCTAATGCTAATAGCTGCTATTTAGACACAATTTGTGATATGCTAGACCATGTGAGTAGTGCTACTCATGAAGTGTACTTTTTGGGTGATATGAATGTAGAATGGAATTCCTCTTGTTGTCCAATGAAAACTAAACTTATGGATACATGTGCTGCTTGTATTTTCTCGCAGGTTGTAAAGAAACCCACCAGGATAAGTTTGAAGGGTGATGGCACCAGAGTTGTATTGATCACATATATGTAAATGTAACTGAGGTTTGTTCTGCCTCCATGTCTATCCCAATAGGTTGTAGTGACCATAACCTTGTACACTGAAAAACAAGTTCCTAAGCCTGGTGTATTGTGTGTCAGGATGGTTGGCATTAAACATCATAATAATATTGCCATTTTCATGGCATTAAGACAAATATTGCACCCCCCGAATTCAGAATTCATAGAAGTGCCTTGACAATTGATGAAAGAGGGAATGTCTATTTCATGCTTCTCTAAAGCAACATTATGTAGCAAAAAAAAAAACAATGGTGTCAAAATCACATGGAATAACAGGAATAATGGGGTTTCTGTTGTCACTGTGTGACCAGACGTGTCTGTTGTTGAACCGTGTAACTTAAGGTTGAGAATAAACCCTCAAGCACCCAATTAGTGTAATTTGATCATGTTCTGTTCAGTCTCATAATGTGTGTGGAGCCTAGGACTTTGGAAAATGATACCAAAGTTGTACTCAGTTGAATAGAAATAGATTAATCTACATGCATTGCTGTGAAGTGAGACTTTAAGCTGAAAGTAATATTTGGGGTGCGTATAATGTTGTTGTTCAGACAAAGCCTTGAGACCCGGGGATGTAAATGGCCTGAGAACAGCGAGAGCCAACCTGTCCCGTGGCATCAGGAAAGCAAAATGGGACCATAGAAAAAAGATAACCTGCCACTTTAAAGACAGCAGAGACGCAGAGCCTGTGGCAGGGCATTCAGACCATCACTGACTACAAGCCCGCGCCACAGATCTGTTCAACAACATCTCTCTGCTCAACAACCTCAAGGGCTTCTTTGCATGGTTTGAAGCCACCATCAACACAAACCCCCAGGATCAGCCTCTTTGCCTGGCTGCTGCCAGGGTGAAGAAGACGCTCCCCACTACCAACCTCTGTAAGGCAACAGGCCCAGACAACATCCCAGGCTGTGGGCTGAAGGACTGCGAAGAGGAGCTTAAGGATGTCTTTAACACGTCTAACACTACATTTCAAGGCCACCATCATCATACCTGTGCCAAAGAAACCTGCTCCATCCTGCTTCAATGACTATCGCCCTGTGGCACTGATCCCCATCACCATGAAGCGCATTGACCGGCTAGTCATATCACACGTCAAGTCCATCCTCCCCCCCCACCCTGGACCTCGGTTCGCATTCCGAGCCAAACGTCCCTCAGAGGACGTTTGGCTCTCCTCCCAGCCCTCACCCACCTGGACACAATAGACTCATATGGGAGAATGCTGCTCTTAGACTTCAGCATTCAACACCATAATCCCACAACAACTCATCTGTAAACTAGACCAGCTGGAGCTCAAAACCTCCCTTTGCAACTGGCTGCTGGACTTCCTCAGTGAGAGGCCACAAGCAGTATGAGTTGGCAAGAACACCTCGAGCATCACCCCCCCCCCCCCCCCCAAGGCTGTGTGCTTACCCTTGTGAGAAATTTGGAAATCATGAAACATACAGAGACAACAATGCATGAAGAAAGTAAAACATCCAACATAGAAACAAAGCACATAACTGGTAACCAGATAGGGACCAGAGTGCAGGAGATCTGAGCTGTGCACTTTGCCCTCCGTAAGAGTCAAAGGTACAGTGCTAGTACACATTTAAAGTGTAGTGCACAGTAAGCTGCTGGTGCATATTAAAGTGCTAGTACATATTACAGTGCTGGCACTTATTAAAGTGCTTCATGGCACACTAAGGAGCTGATACACTGTATATAATACACAAAACCTCCATACATTTGCTCATTAATGAGCTTGAATGACAATGGGACAAAGTAATGTTTGAACCGGTTGTGTTTACATAAGAAGACCCTGTACCTTCTCCCTGAGGGCATTAATGAATATTCGTCATGGGAACTGTCATTTAGAATGTTTTTTGCGTGATGTCCGCATATCTGGTGCATGTGAAGAAATTGACATTAAAGCTGACTTTGACTTTGACTACATTACAAATATTGTGCAATTGCATAAAGACGTTGCCAGTTGCAGGTTCTCCTACAGTCAATGACATTTATTCTGGGTGATATTGAAGTGGAAATATTTGTCATATATCACTTCAGGAGAACATCCAGTTTCTTGCAGTCTGTTTCCTTATCACTGCTGACACCAACCACAACTGCAGCCATCAGCACGTTTCTTCCAATTACTCGAGACTGAGTGTTACGGGAACTCAAAGGGGGAAAATAACCGGACATATTATAAAGATTCATATTTACTCATTATGTAATTGGGTACACTGACATAGCAGAAAGCTATCACTTTCATTGCATAAATACAATGTCAATATTTATGAGACAGGTTCTTTGATAAAAGCATTTAGGCTTGTCATTCTTACCATGCCGTGTTAGTAGCCACAACGGTCAAATGTGTTGGGTGACACCTTGAAATTTCCTCTTTCTGAGAATTTATTAAGTGATCAAATGGAAAATAATCTAATCTGAAACCTGGATTCCTATATCTAAATCTTTTACCAACCTTGATGTGTTCACTTAGATAGAAAAAAATCTTCAAAAAGATAGCCGTATGATTTAGGCATATTTGCTTTCTTTGCATGCTGTGGTCTTTAATACAACAGATTCATGCTCAAACATACTTTCTCCCTATTAGATAACTTTATTATGACAATATAATTAAGTATATGATGTACCGTACTCGTATAAGGACTTGTCATGTCAAAACTTTAATGCAATATCTGCCATTATATCCAAAGTTGATCATGTAACAAGTTCATTTCATTTAATTTGTTTATTCAAAAGGACATGCAGTGCACATATCAACATTTCTGTAAATGTGTCAGTGTAGACATGACATACAGTGGGGCAAAAAAGTATTTAGTCAGCCACCAATTGTGCAAGTTCTCCCACTTAAAAAGATGAGAGAGGCCTGAGGTATACCTCAGGCCTCTCTCGTCTTTTTAAGTGGGAGAACTTGCACAATTGGTGGCTGACTAAATACTTTTTTTGCCCAACTGTACATAGGGTAAATGTGTTCTTGAAATAATTAATGACTTGAGATTTAAAGATACATTTACTGTAGACTACACTTTCACTGTGATGCAATTATCTAAGTCACATTTCAGTGGGACAGAAAATCAGAACAGGAACTCACTTATTGGTTTTTCCAGGGCCCCCAGAAGGACCTGGGAAGACAAAAAGTGTGTAACCTTAACCACCGTCTAGTTCATACTCTGACAGAAAAAAAATGGAAAGGAACTTTGGCTTTGACTCTGTGAAGTAGGTGAACTGCACCATGATGCCTGCTGCCGGTTGCTGCGAGGTACCACCGCCGCAAAGAACCAACCCGGCAGCAGGCAGCCGGCAGCAGGCAGCGCGCGGTTCAGTCTACTTCAGATTTATGTGGAAGTGGAAGAACCAGAGACGTCGGAGAACCAACGCAGTCGTTTGTGATTCATAATATCGTCTGGAGGCGCACACAGCTTTTGGCCATGAATAAATATGCATTTAGCACTACCTAGAGGTATGTACCACATTAACGGCAAACAGCAAAATGCCGTCACCAGTGGGAGCATTGAGCTGATAGGTTAGTGACAAACCTGGGTAAGCTGACCCAGAGGAAGTGGTAAACCTCTTTTCAGTTTTGCTTAGTTCAGAGAATGAAGTTCCCATGCGATCTTTATAAAGGTTTTCAACAACCTGTGGAATAAGTTCACCATCTACTTATTACTCCAAGGTGACGACACAGTGCTGTTTGCTGATAATGTGGTAGACTGTGTAGAATCTTTATATCACTAACATCTTTTATATTTATTCATCCATACATTTATGCACTTCCCGATCAATAAATTCACGCAATTCGCTAAAAAAACACTTTTAACATAATTTTTTGAATTCATTATGAATTCAACATGACTCATCATGAATTAATTTAGTAATAGTTACTCATATAAATTGTACCCTTAGTAATATCAATGTAACTAATTATGAAATGGGGAATTCAGTATTTAGAACAAATGAAAACACACTGCTGAAAAACAGTAAATTAGACTTTACGACTTTAATAACAGCTTTTTCGCCACTACAATGACTGACAGGTTGACAGGTTCCAACGTTGTATCGTGTCAGGAGAGACTAGTTATGAAAAACTAAGTGTATTTGATTTGTATACATACAAACGTATCAAAACATCTTTGATATTGCTGGAGCCTAGTTCTGTTAAACACACAAATACAAACATTAACGCTGACTAACAGAATCATATTTTAAGACTTGTTTGTTGAGTTGGGTTTGTAGTGTAGTCTGGTGGAAGTGTGTGTGCCCTGGAGGCTGTCATTTTATAGAATAACTGTGTGAGGATAACTAAGACACTCCTATGTCATCAGCGTACACTCAAACAAGCGGCTTCTGGTTTGAATTATCTAGCAGTAGCAACTCATTATCGCCTCTTGGTGGCAGTCACAGACAAAATCAGGATGCATTTCTCAGTGTTTCTCCTCCTTTTACTCTGACGTTGACCTTTTTACCGTGCCTATAGCTTGGACTTTTGAACATGGTTGTTAATGACTGATCTGTTCATAAAACAAACATCTGTGGAAAAAACAAATTCAAACTTCTTCCTTCTGATGGCTTCATGTGCACACACACACGCACAACATCACACACACACACACACACACACACACCATCACACACCATCACACACCATCACACACAGAACTTCGATCGTCTGTAGACGGCAGATGATCGATCCTTTTGCTTGTGAAAACACTGCGACTCCGTCATCATCTCTCCACCTCCGCTCGCTGCCCGTCTGCAGTCAGCCTGAGGGCGTGATGCTGTTGATACAGTGAGACATGCTGAGCCATTCAGAGCAGTGCAGGACCTACACAGACACACTGTAGTGTGTCTGTCTGTAGTGTTGTAGTGAACCCATCTCCAGAGTCATTACTGAGTCATTACTGAGCCCCAAGTAAGAAGCTTTGACAGCAATCAAACGCCTAGCGTGGGGGGGGGGGCACGACATCTAGACCTGCGATTGGGAGGTGGGAACTACGGCACTACACTCCTGCCTGAGATCCACATTCAGCCGGTGGAACTTTTTGAGTTTTGGTCAAATAGATTTGGTTTTACAATGGGAGAATGTTTAAGTGACTTGGAAAAGGATCATCAGAGGAATGTTTTTTAATTCCGTCGGTCTCCACCGGTGAGACGCCTGCTGTGGGGAACTTCATAGATATTAATAATTCATATTTAGCTCTCAATGAAATTGGTGAAGTGACTGACCCTGCAAATGTATAATTTAATGAAATCACATCCCGGTACCACACACTCAAGAAGTAAGGATTTAGGATATTGGACCACTTCCATTAAAGTGGGTTAATAATCAAAAGGTATAAAGTGTGTTTAATCTAAAGTGCCTGCTGTATCACTAAACCCTGGATGATGAGTATAGTGGATCCAGTCTTAGACAGGAGAACACAGAGGTGAACCCAGATCATGTAGAATTACTTCCTCAGAGACATAATGGCTACTTAGTGTGTCAAAGTGAGGTTAATGAGATGTGATGACTAATGAAGATTATATAGATGATTCTGACAGCCTTTTGTGACCAAAGACACTGTCAGACAGACGCTGTCCTTTAAAGAGACGGGAGTTCTTTGTGTGGGAGGATGTGCACGGGCAGAATGCATGTGATTATGGAAATGTTATATGCAGACGCCTCAGAGAGTTAAAGTCTGTATCTTTTTTCTTCTTTACTCACGTGTGTGTGTGTGTGTGTGTGTGTGTGTGTAGGGGGAGTTTAGTGTGTGTGTGTGAGGGAGCAAGGGAGAAGATTGAAGGAGAGAAGAAGAGAGGTAGGAAGGTTGGTCTCTATGCAGAATCTTTCTGGTTGTTCCTCCGGTCTCTGTGGTCGGTCTCAGGTCGGTCTCTCTGGTCGGTCTCTCTGGTCTGTCTCTCCGGGAGGTCTCTCCGGGAGGTCTCTCTCTATATCAGGACTGTTGACCATGTATCAACCATATGTTGATGTTATGAGAGGCCAAGTCTTACCAGCGGTCAGATTCAACTGTAAAGGGACAGGGGGGTTAGGGTTAGGGTTAGGATTACCCTAACCCTAACCCTAACCCTAACCCTAACCCTTACCCTAACCCTTACCCTAAGGGTTAGGGTTAGGGTTAGGATTACCCTAACCCTAACCCTTACCCTTACCCTAACCCTAACCCTAACCCTGGGGAGTCCAACAAGTCTATCAACACACATATCAGGAGTACCTGGAAGCATGAATCTCTGTTTGAAAAGACTGCACGGCATCTTTAGAGGGACATTAGTAGGTGGTTGGGTGCATGTGTGTGTGTATGTATGTTTGTGTGTGTGTGTGTGTGTGTGTGTGTGTGTGTGTGTGTGTGTGTACATCTCTGTATTCGTCCACATGTATATGTCTTTCCCATCCTATACACGTGCACACAAACCCGTTCCTGGGTTTCAACTGGGTATAAGGTCATGAATAATGAACGCATACATAACATTTTGATTATTAATCATTATGTCCTTGCTGTCCAAAGATATGATTTGATGTGTGTGTGTGTGTGTGTGTGTGTGTGTGCGCGTGTGTGTGTGTGTGTGTGTGTATGTGTGTGTGTTTTATTTTTGTCCTGTGTTACCCAGTTGGTGTTTTTCTGTCCCTCCAACTCTATTCTTTCTCCCTGCATGCCGCTCCGTTGTGTTATGCGTGACCGCTGATTGGATGATTAAATTAGTAGGTGTGAGTGTGACAGTTGATTGGATGATTTAATTAGTGGTTGTGACAGTTGATTGGATGATGTAATTAGTGGGTTTGGTTGGTGATTGGTTGTGGGGTTTGGGCTGTTGGTTTCTTTGGTCTTCTGTGACCATGTTGTGTTCTGGTTCATTTTTACAACCTACCTCTCCAAACATTGATCTCTAAAAGCCTACCTCTGACCTCCAGACGCCTACCTCTGACCTCCAGATGCATACCTCTGACCTCCAGACGCCTTACTCTGACCTCCAGACGCCTACCTCTGACCTCCAGATGCATACCTCTGACCTCCAGACGCCTACCTCTGACCTCCAGACGCCTACCTCTGACCTCCAAATGTATACCTCTGACCTCCAGACGCCTACCTCTGACCTCCAGACGCCTACCTCTGACCTCCAGACGCCTACCTCTGACCTCCAGACGCCTACCTCTGACCTCTGACCTCCAGACGCCTACCTCTGACCTGCAGACACCTACCTCTGACCTCCAGACGCCTACCTCTGACCTCCAGACACCTCCAGTGGCTTCTCATATCTAGATAGCTTCATTTAGAGGCTTGGTTGACCTTTGGTCATCAAAAATATAGGGAAGGACACGTTTACATCTGGGACCTTATGTGTAACTAATAAGCTGTGGTTTGTTGGCTGTGGTGACATCAGAAGACCCTGGACTCTGTGGGATGATTTCAATGGCCTGGATATTTTGGAACTGAGGAAGGAATGGATAACATCAAGGCACAGTTATCATTCAAACAACCTGAAAATCCAAGAGCAAGTCTCAAAAAATATCTTCTCAAATGATCTGACCTAATGCCCTAACCTTGAGTGTGTAGTGCATATAGTATGTATAGTAGTATATATAATAGTATACATAGTGTTAGAAATGAACTGGCTTCGACCCGTTTCATCAACCAGTCCAACTCTGTATCCTCAAAAGCTCCTCTAGACCAATGAGCTATTCTATGTGATAAGGCCAGAGCACAGAAGAAAAGCATCACTTAATTGTCAGCCGTTTGTCTCGCTTTAAACTCGAGATACTACTTGGACATTTTGGGAAGTTTGGAATGCATTTGATTACTTTTGTTGCGAGGAATATTGTCTATAATGTAAAGAATGTATATAATATCATCTATCAGACTGAGCAGGGCGCCATGTGGGATTGTGTCTGGAGACCCAGATGTCACTGACCTTATAGAAGCTTCTCATTCATCAGGTTTCATCTCCACTGATATGGACGATTTATCTCCTGAGTTAACAGCTGTATGCTATCATTAGCATTACCAGTATCTGCCTCCAATAGTCTCGTTCTAGATCTTTTAGGTGTATGTTTTGTGCATGTATGATTTGGGTATATTGTCTTTTCTTGATGACTTGAAGATATAAGCATACAAAGGCTCCTTAAAGTAAGATCTTTATTTCAAACAGACATTCAAAACACCAACCCTCACTTTGTTCATCCTAAACAGAGCACTAAACCAAGTTACAGGTATTCTCTCTTGCGGCCTTTATACAAGTATTGACTTGTACAATTCCAGTTGTTAACTTCTCATTAAAGGTTTAGAGGTCATTGTGCCTCCCTAAAGATGTGTGATGTTATGATCCAGATAGTTAAATGGTTGATTCTTACTGAGAATCCACCCCTCTGAGGGAAACATATTAATAAAATATTACACACCACAAAGCGCAAAAAGATTGCATTTCAAATTGTGTCACATTTGGAAAAAGATTTCAAAAACACATATCTTTTAATAGTTTGACAACTTCCACCACAATGTCCACATTCATTTAAGATGCACCCTTTCCTCTATTAAAACACACACACATATCTATAAATATATATATATAAATATATATATAAATGTGTGTGTGTCTCTTCCTGCCCGAGGGCTGCAGCGGTCTGTCCGGTTCTTCTTGATGTGATGCCCGCTGCTCTGCGCCCGCAGCAGAAAACTAACAGACGAGCGTTCAGCCTCTCCTCCTACCAGCCTCTCCTCCTACCAGCCTCTCCTCCTACCAGCCTCTCCTCCTACAAGCCTCTCCTCCTACCAGCCTCCCCAGCCTCTCCTCCTACCAGCCTCTCCTCCTACCAGCCTCTCCTCCTACCAGCCTCTCCTCCTACCAGCCTCTCCTCCTACCAGCCTCCCCTCCTACCAGCCTCTCCTCCTACCAGCCTCTCCTCCTACCAGCCTCCCCTCCTACCAGCCTCCCCAGCCTCTCCTCCTACCAGCCTCTCCTCCTACCAGCCTCCCCAGCCTCTCCTCCTACCAGCCTCTCCTCCTACCAGCCTCCCCAGCCTCTCCTCCTACCAGCCTCTCCTCCTACCAGCCTCCCCAGCCTCTCCTCCTACCAGCCTCTCCTCCTACCAGCCTCCCCAGCCTCTCCTCCTACCAGCCTCTCCTCCTACCATCCTCCCCTCCTACCGACTGTGGTTAAGGGTTAGGGTAGGGGTTAGGGTTAGGGTTAGGGTTAGGGTTAGGGTAGGGGTTAGGGTAAGGGTTAGGGTTAGGGTAGGGGTTAGGGTAAGGGTTAGGGTTAGGGTTAGGGTAGGGGTTAGGGTAAGGGTTAGGGTTAGGGTAGGGGTTAGGGTTAGGGTTAGGGTAGGGGTTAGGGTTAGGGTTAGGGTAGGGGTTAGGGTTAGGGTTAGGGTAGGGGTTAGGGTGTGAGAACTAAAGTACAGAACTAAATTCAGGGTGTCTGCCATTTGCGACACAGAGCAGAGACTAGCAGCTGTCCGTTTGTGTCTCATTAGATATAAGTCAATATGTCAGAGACGTTCACAGCTTTAAATAAAATCAGGGAAGGCACTTGGTTGTCTGGGCTGGACAAAATCTATAATATATCATCTACTTTTGTAGGGCAATCTGTGAAAATACACTATGTATTGCACATGAAGCCTTGAAATAAATTCAAAACAGACAGAAATACAGACACACACAACATATATAGGTGTATGAAAAGACGGGTGAAAATACATGTGATGATGAAAATAAATTCAGTGTTTCAACAATATGTAAAAAATAATAATAAATACATAACCCCTAAACCTGCACGTGTGTTTGTGCAGGGTGTCAAGGAGAAACCACCAGCACTAGACTAGACATGGCCCCCCACACTTCATGTGACTGAAGTACATCCTGTTTATTCCAAACAGCTTCCCTAGACATCCTGTCCTCCAGTCCTGAAGATCACCTCCCCTCCTCACTGTCCTGAAGATCACCTCCCCTCCTCACTGTCCTGAAGATCACCTCCCCTCCTCACTGTCCTGAAGATCACCTCCCCTCCTCACTGTCCTGAAGATCATCTCCTTCGACTTGGCCATCATGGTGACGACCAGACCGTCAGGGAGGTGACGAACAGGTGTTGGGGAAGTAAAGCGGCCTGGGCGAGGAGGGCGGTGACAGGAGGTGACAGGAGGAGGTTACATGAGGAGGTGACAGGACGAGGTGACAAGCGGGAGGTGACAGGAGGTGACAGGAGGAGGTCACAGGAGGTGACAGGAGGAGGTGACAGGAGGAGGTGATGGGAGGGAGGTGACAGGAGGGAGGTGACAGGAGGGAGGTAACAGGAGGTAGCAGGAGGTGACAGGAGGAGGTGATGGGAGGGAGGTGACAGGAGGGAGGTAACAGGAGGTAGCAGGAGGTGACAGGAGAAGGTGACAGGAGGAAGGTGACAGGAGGGAGGGTACAGGAGGAGGTGACAGGAGGAGGTGACGGGAGGGAAGTGACAGGAGGGAGGTAACAGGATGGCATTGAAAGGAGGTGACAGGAGGTGACAGGAGGTGACAGGAGGGAGGTGACAAGAGGGGATAGGAGGGAGGTAGCAGGAGGGCGTTGAAAGGAGGTGACAGGAGGTGACAGGAGGGAGGAGACAGTAGGAGGTGATAGGAGGGTGGTGAAAGGAGGTGACAGAAGGGAGGTGACCAGCGGCGGTGTTGACAGAGGCGTTTGCTGGGGTTGCCGTGACGATGCGACGGTGCCACGTCATTCGCCAGGGAGAAGGGGGGGCGGGGTGGGGGTGGGTCTGCCGCAGCGATGCGGGCGGGGGGGGTGTTGGTAGCCAGAGGCAGCGGGGGTGGACAGAATCAGGAGCATACCCGAGAAGTGAGAAGGTCAGAGGAAAAAGAGGCTCGGAAGACATAAAGATGACCAGCGTCACCGCGTCGCTCGTTCACAAGGCAGACAGGTGAGAGAGGGAGCATGACGATGACTAACAGTGACTCAAGGGAAAAGAGTGGAGATGGAAAGCACAGAGACACTCTAAAGACTGGTCTGACCGACCAGTGAGGGCCAAGTAGGACTGAGCTCCTCCTCAGGGGGACTGGAGAGTTGGACCACCTGCAGAGACAGGAGACAGACCTCAGCAGGGAGTGTGTGTGTGTGTGTGTGCGTGCGTGCGTGTGTGTGTGTGTGTGTGTGTGTGTGTGTCCTATGGGCATGTGTGTGTGTGTGTGTGTGTGTGTGGTGTGTGTGTGTGTGTGTGTCCTATGGGCATGTGTGTGTTTGTGTGTTTCTAAGAGGAAGGCTCAGAGACTGTGTGTTACCTTGTTGTTGGTTCGTAATGCTCAATAAGAAGAATTTAGGATTACATAACAAATCAATTAGTAAAATAAGTGAAATAAAACCTGTGAGAAAGAATTGCTTTAAGGGGCACACTGGAAAATATCAAGCATGGTGGAAAGACATACCGGGCAAAAAATATTAAATATTAAATATTGCCTCCCCTGTTGGAATGCTAGCATTGACAGTCAATCATATGCTACGCTATGCTATCATATGCTATGCTATGCTACCCATCTGCCTTTGTATGTGAGGGCTCTGAGGTAGCATGCTGTCCTCTGTCTCACACTGTGTGAACCAAGCTCAGCGTGAAGTTGATGGACCAAACACAGGGTTGGAGTTAGGGGAGGGCCAACGGGAGCTGAGCTCCCATAGAGAGAGGTCTGGCTATGGTTAGGGTTAGTTAGTTAGTAACCCTGACCTCTCTCTATGGGAGCTGAGCTCCCATAGAGAGAGGTCTGGCTATGGTTAGGGTTAGTTAGTAACCCAGACCTCTCTCTCTGGGAGCTGAGCTCCCAGAGAGAGAGGTCTGGCTATGGTTAGGGTTAGTTAGTTAGTAACCCTGACCTCTCTCTATGGGAGCTGAGCTCCCATAGAGAGAGGTCTGGCTATGGTTAGGGTTAGTTAGTTAGTAACCCTGACCTCTCTCTATGGGAGCTGAGCTCCCATAGAGAGAGGTCTGGCTATGGTTAGGGTTAGTTAGTTAGTAACCCTGGCTCCCATGAAAGCAGCAAAATCAAATATCTGTGGGGGTCTCTGAAAATGCAGGGCGAACCGGACACCGACGTGAAACTGAGGTGTCTTGCTTCGACCTGAAGCGGCTTATCAGCGCATGGGCGGTACGGTCTCCCCCCCCCCCCGTCAACAACTGTGCGCAAGGCCAACAACTTTAAGAGACCCCCACAGAGATGGAATCATAACTCAAACCCTTACCAAACACCAAGAATGCCGCATCTGAAGTTCTGCTCATAACAAGCCCTGTTGTTTTAATTATGGTGGGTTGGTTAAAGTTAGTGGGCTAGATAAACTGGCTAAACCAGGGGTTCTCAACTCCCCTGGTTTATCTCCCTCCCTATCACATCATCTAACCCATGCTAACATGCTTGGTTTATGGACTGGCCCACCCTACATTTATTTATACCGTGGGCCACATTGATTTATTCTAAAAATATAAACTACCAATCAATTTGCTGGAACTCAACACTCGAAAACTCTGTCATGGAAACAATGCCATTTTTTTTAACCCCTTATAAGAAGCTAGATATTTGATCAATGTTCATCCAATCCTGACCTTTGCTGCGTAGCACTTTCAGCACAAAATATTTGACTCATAAAGAGATATTCCCTGCATGTGATGAATACCAGAATAACATGCCCTTCAGAATACTAAAACTAACACCCCCTTGACTCCTAATGCCTACCTTTCACCTGTCTCATCAGGGTTAGGGTTAGCCCTAGCCCTAACCCTGATGAGACAGGGTTAGGGTTAGCCCTAACCCGAGCCCTGATGAGACAGGGTTAGGGTTAGGGTTAGCCCTTACGCTAAAACTAACCTCCCCATCAGCCCCCGTAGAGCGACCTTAAGTTAGACTGAAGAACAGCAGCAGGAACTATGAATATAGAACCCAGTCCCCGCACACTTAACAAATAATATATTTTTTCTGAAAGGAAAAAAAAGCAGGTTGACAAAAAATGATCCTAGATATCCAAAAGGAGTGCAGTTCCAGTCTAACGTTAGTGTCTCCATAGAGCAGTTCATTATTTCTGCATTATCATTTGTTGTTTATACATTTTATAATTACAACCAAAGCGGGCTGCACGTCTCATATATTATCATGACATTATGTTGTGTTGAAACCCTTTGGCTCTCTTTGAACAACGAAAAGTCAGTTTGGAAATAGGCCATTTTGAGGTTCAGCCAGTTTATTAAGATGAACTCCCCAAGGACAAATTAAGCATCAGGGACATTACATCAGCTTTTGTAGGACTTGAGATTGTATTTGCAGAATGTGTGTTTTCGCTGTGGCTCTGGGCTAGTCACTAGAATCACCATGCAAAGACCAAATATAATAGGACATTTCTACTACTCTGGGGAATCGCTGTCTCTTACCAGGCAAATGAAATCCTTGTTATCCAACATATTGGATACACACATTACCATTCTCGCACAATGCAAATACAATTCCTTAAGTGATTGGACAACCGAAATTGGTAATTTCCTTCTGGGGATTAAGGTTATTAAGGTGAGCATTAAGCATTAGAGCATGATATTGTGATCTCCCTTAATTCCCGTTAATCGATTTCCTTATATTTCTCCTAACCACTCCTGGCCATGAAGCCTAGCGTTGACCAATCAACACACTCTCCTGTGGCCGAGCCAATTATATCACAGCCCTGCAGCAGCTGAATGAAGCAGCCAATCATATCACAGCTCTGCAGCCGCTGAATGAAGCAGCCAATCGTATCACAGCCCTGCAGCCGCTGAATGAAGCAGCCAATCATATCACAGCCCTGCAGCCGCTGAATGAAGCAGCCAATCATATCACAGCCCTGCAGCCGCTGAATGAAGCAGCCAATCATATCACAGCCCTGCAGCCGCTGAATGAAGCAGCCAATCATATCACAGCCCTGCAGCCGCTGAATGAAAATTTTTCCTATCGGACTGTGAAAAGTAACTTCAGTATCTTCACTAAGGGTTAGGGTACACAGCCACCTGTCTGTCTTCACTAAGGGTTAGGGTACACAGCCACCTGTCTGTCTTCACTAAGGGTTAGGGTACACAGCCACCTGTCTGTCTTCACTAAGGGTTGGGGTACGCAGCCACCTGTCTGTCTTCACTAAGGGTTAGGGTACGCAGCCAGCTGTCTGTCTTCACTAAGGGTTAGGGTACGCAGCCACCTGTCTGTCTTCACTAAGGGTTAGGGTACGCAGCCAGCTGTCTGTCTTCACTAAGGGTTAGGGTACACAGCCACCTCTCTGTCTTCACTAAGGGTTAGGGTACGCAGCCAGCTGTCTGTCTTCACTAAGGGTTAGGGTACAAAGCCACCCGTCTGTCTTCACTAAGGGTTAGGGTACACAGCCACCTCTCTGTCTTCACTAAGGGTTAGGGTACACAGCCACCTGTCTGTCTTCACAATGGGTTAGGGTACACAGCCACCTGTCTGTCTTCACTAAGGGTTAGGGTACACAGCCACCTGTCTGTCTTCACTAAGGGTTAGGGTACACAGCCACCTGTCTGTCTTCACCAAGGGTTAGGGCACACACCAACCTGTCTGTCTTCACTAAGGGTTAGGGCACACAGCCACCTGTCTGTCTTTACTAAGGGTTAGGGCACACAGCCACATGTCTGTCTTCACTAAGGGTTAGGGTACACACCCACCTGTCTGTCTTCACTAAGGGTTAGGGTACACAGCCACCTGTCTGTCTTCACTAAGGGTTAGGTTACACAGCCACCTGTCTGTCTTCACTTAGGGTTAGGGTCCACACCCACCTGTCTGCAGTGGGGGCCCCCGGGGGACGGGTAGGGCCCGTTTTGTGTGGTGGTTTTCTCGGTACGTGGGGCGCTGGGGTCCCCGTCCTCCACGCCGTTGGTCTTACGCCGGAAACTTCTCACGCAGAGAACCTGGAAATCAAGTAGGGTTAGGGTTAGGGTTAGGTTAACCCTAACCCTAACCCTAATGACCGCTCAGTGTCTGTGTGGAGGGTTAGGGTTAGGGTTAGGGTTAACCTAACCCTAACCCTAACCCTAATGACCGCTCAGTGTCTGTGTGGAGGGTTAGGGTTAACCTAACCATAACCCTAACCCTAATGACCACTCAGTGTCTGTGTGGAGGCGAGTCCTTCAGTGCTGACAGCGGACGGCCCAGCAGGAAACAACAATATGCAAACAGAATAAATAAACTGTGAATAAGGGTTAACTGCATCATTATGTCTTCCATTACGACCCCACTGGGGTCATTATAAGGAAACTGGATGCAGAAATGACTCAAGCAGAAAGCAGAAATGTCAAATATTCATATGATGGGAGACAATTTGTTTTCCCCTGTGTAATCACTGATGGCCCATCTTGAATCAAATCAAAATCAAACTGCCAGTTGACATTCATGAAGGAAGGCATTTTAAGCTCAACTCTCCAGAGACACTCTGAGTCAGAGACAGGGAGGATGCCACTGTGAGACGGCCTGGTATCTACTCTGGAGAGACGTCTGACAGGCCAGAATGATCAGTTAGAGATTAAATTCATAAAACATAAACTGGTTGTTGTATAGTGAGTATTGGGGTTGGGAGGTCACAACATGCTAGATAGAAAAGGGAACTCATTAGTTTCCATGGAATCAAACGTTTCCAGAACTAAAATGGCACCTTGTCATTTCAGAGGAACATTGTGACGATTTAAGGTATAAATTAGATTCTAAGGGGAATGAAAGGGAATATAAACAGACCGAACTGAAGGCTTTCTCCTTACACAACAACACAATACTTTATTCTAATTGCCTTCAGTGAAGGTTGGAGTAAATGAGCTCCATGCTCATGTTAAAGAGAAGAAGAAGCTCTGACTGATTCATGGATGAGGTTCGTTGGTCTTTAAGGAGAACTGGTTATGATACGCCTTCCTTTAATGAAACGTCCCCATCCTCCTTAAAGTTAAACTATGGTCTGTTTATCAGGCCAATGATACATGATGATTGTTTTCTGACATAAGTTTGCTTCCAGACCTTCTTGAAGCTCTGCCTGAAGTTGTCCGACAGAAAGCCGTAGAGCAGCGGGTTAGCGCAGGAGTTAGCGTAGGACAGGATGACGGAGAAGAAGTAGATCCCGGCCGTGGTGCTGGACTCCGGGATGATGACCACCAGGTTCACAATGTTGATGATGAAGAACGGCAGCCAGCAGAGCACAAACACCACCACGATCACCACCACCATGCGGGTCACCTTACGCTCAGACCGCCGCCGCTTGGTGAACCCCGCCCGCATGCCGGAGGATTTGACCTGAGGAGGAGGAGTATCATGAGGTGGAGGAGTTCAATAAGGAGGAGGAGTATCATGAGGTGGAGGAGTTCAATAAGGAGGAGGAGTATCATGAGGTGGAGGAGTTCAATAAGGAGGAGGAGTATCATGAGGTGGAAGAGTTCAATAAGGAGGAGGAGGAGTTTAATGAGGAGGAGGAGTTCAATAAAGCGGAGGATCAATAATGAGGAGGATGATCGGTAATGAGGAGGAGGATCGATAATGAGGAGGATCGATAATGAGGAGGGGGATCAATAATGAGGAGGAGGATCGATAATGAGGAACTATGCACACAATTCTGAAAACTTGAAACTCATGTATCAACTACCAGACTCCAGACTGCTAAACTCACAATTCCATTGTTTTCACTCATTAGAAATTTTAAATCACATTTTTGCAAGACTCAAAGCACAAATCAAATCATTTAGCAGACTTTCACTTTCACCTGGAAAACACTGGCCTTCAAAACGCCACACCCAATTACCAATTGGTCTCACTCACTTCTCACCTGTTCAAACTGAACTGGCAAAACACTTCAATCATGTGTGAGAGCATAAAAGAGGCCTCAGGTGAGCTCTGCTGTGTATACTGTGGAGTTGGGATACAGACTGATTTACATGTATCTCCAACAATGTTGCAGTATCAACTATAGGTATACAGTATGACTCTGGTAAGCTGGGATTGTGATAGCTCATTGGATAGACAAATATGAATTGTATCCTATGCTGATACGATTGTGTCAATGTAATATTTATATGATATATGCACAGCATTGTATTACAATATGGCAGCAGTCTTTATACTCTATGTACCATACCATTGCTATTGCAACTTTAAAAAGGAAGCTATTTCTAAAATGTCATACATTTGAATATCTAACATGGCCTCATGAAGCTAAAACAAGTCTTTTAAATGTATGTGTTTAATTGATGCGCTCTAAGAGATATTAAAAGGATAGCTTTGTTTATTGTTTTTGTAAAAAAAATCAGTTTTGAGAAGAGAGAACATGGTTTTGATTGCAGTGTTTCATTTTGAAAAAGATTTGTGGAGTTTGGACAAAATAGTTAACTCTTTTCAGTTTTGTGTTTAGAGTTTTGAGAAATTGAGCTATAGTTTCAGAAAACATGTTTAAACGATTGAGAAAAACTGTAATTCAATGTTACCTATTTAGGAAAAAACTCACAGTACAGTAATTGAACTGATAAGTTAAAAAAAAACACTATAGTAAGAAAATATTTAGATAGGAAAAGGTTAAAGTAACAAAGCAAATATTTATTTGTTACTGTAATACAGTAAAATGTTCAGCTGAACTGACTGCAAAAAAACCTTTTCGTTGGCAAAAACAAAAGTAACAAAAAAAAAGAATATAAATACAGTGAAACAGATCCCCATGTAAATCAGTCTGTATCCCAACTCCACAGTATACACAGCAGAGCTCACCTGAGGCCTCTTTTATGCTCTCACACTTGATTGAAGTGTTTTGTCAGTTCAGTTTGAACAGGTGATTGGGTGTGGCGTTTTGAAGGCAATTTTTTTCCAGGTGAATCAAGTGCGCTAAATAATGAGATTTGTGCATAGAGTTTTGCAAAAATGTGATTTAGAATATCTATATATATGAAAACAATGGAATTGTGTTTAGAGTTTAGCAGTCTGGAGTCCATTTTTTGTGCGTATACAATCGAGAAAAACTGTATTCTCAGAACTCCAACAATGCTGCAGTATCAACTATAGGTGTACGGTATGACTCTGGGAAGCAATTTTATACATTTGAATATGTAACATGGCCTCATGAGGCCAAAGCATATGTAAACAGTATTTTGATGGAAGTGTTTTATGTGTGATTTCATTTTTTTATGTATCACACCAGTGTTAAATTGATGCTCTCTAAGAGATATTCATATGATAGCTCTGTTTATCGTTTTGGTGGAAAGAATCCGTTTTGAAAAGAGAGGACATGGATATGAGTGCAGTGTTTCATTTTGAAAGAGATTTGTGGAGTTTGGACAAAATGGTTGACTCTTTGTTTTGTGTTTAGAGTTTTGAGAATTTGAGCTATAGTTTCAGAAAACGTGTTTGAGAAAAACGATTGAGAAAAACTATGACAAGATAAGATAATGACTGATGATAAAGGATGATAATGACGTTAAGGATGATAATGATGTTAAAGATGATAAGGACGATGATGATAATGATTAAGATAGTGTCAATGTTGATGATGATGATGATGATGATGATGATGAAAAGATTAGGGGGATGTTTGAAATGTTATGTTGAAGATCAGAAGGTGCACATAATGAGGTACATTAAACACACACACACAAACTTCCACACACACAAATGAATAAGGCACCTTGATGACGATGAGGAGGTAGCAGAGGCAGATGATGAAGAGCGGCCCGAAGAAGCCCAGCGTGGCTGTGTAGAGGATGAAGGCCGTCGACCACACGTTCTTGGGCTCCGGCCAGATCATGTTGCACGAGTTGAAGGTTTCCTGAGAGGAAAAGTGGAATCAATGTAAAGAATACACTGAACATTACCTGATGGACAGAATAGGAGGATGAGGAGGAGGAGGAGGAGGAGCCTCACCTGGACGTCGGAGAAGATGACCACAGGCAGCACCACCACGAAGGAAACGGCCCACACGGTCACGCTCACGCCCTTGGCCATGTGGGGGTGTCTCCAGCGCGTGCTGCGGATGGGGTGGACCACTGCCAGGTAGCGGTCCACCGACATCACGGTCAGGCAGAAGATGGAAGTGAACTGGGTCATGGAGTCGGCGGTCATGACCACGCGGCACAGGAAGGAGCCGAAGGGCCAGTAGGAGAGAACGTTCTGTGTGGTGAGGAAGGGCAGCCCTGCGATGTACAGCTCGTCAGCCACCGCCAGGTTCAGGATGTAGATGTTGGTGACCGTCTTCATCTTTGCGTGGCGCAGCACCACGTAGATGGCCAGCGTGTTGCCCGCCAGCCCCACCACCATCACCGTGAGCGACACCAGCGCCGTGAGCAGCGTGCTACTGCCCTCGAACGGGACGCTCTGAAGAGACTCGTTGGCCGAGGCGTTGGGGGGGAACGCTTGGGAGGAGGAGAAGGGCAAGGGGGAGGACGTCTCCTCCGCCATTGAGGCTGTGGCTACAGGACCAATGAGATAGTTTAGAGGCTGATGTTAGAGGCTGTGGCTACCCGACCAATGGGATGGTTTAGAGGCTGATGTTAGAGGCTGTGGCTACCCGACCAATGGGATGGTTTAGAGGCTGATGTTAGAGGCTGTGGCTACCCGACCAATGGGATGGTTTAGAGGCTGATGTTAGAGGCTGTGGCTACCCGACCAATGGGATGGTTTAGAGGCTGATGTTAGAGGCTGTGGCTACACAACCAATGGGATGGTTTAGAGGCTGATGTTAGAGGCTGTGGCTACACAACCAATGGGATGGTTTAGAGGCTGATGTTAGAGGCTGTGGCTACCCGACCAATGGGATAGTTTAGAGGCTGACGATAGAGGCTGGGGTTAGAGGTGACGTCAGGGGCTGATGTTAGAGGCTGGGGTTAGAGGCTGATGTTAGAGGCTGACAATAGAGACTGACGTCAGAGGCTGATGTTGGAGGCTGTGGATACCGGACCGATGGGATAGAGTTTGGTTTTTAAGAATGTTAAGAGGCCGTTCTGACTCCTGTTGTACAAAGCTTGTTGTGATGAAGGGGGGATGAGAATAGGTTGGGATTGTAAAGGCTACAGGTCGGGATGTGTTTTTGGTTTGGAGAATCAAAGTAGAACTTGTGGTTGTTGTTTTTAGTGTATTGTCCGTCCTTATTATCTGTCCTTCGGTACAATGAAAATAACCATCAACAGCGGATCTATCAGATCTATCATCTCTCATCCACCAGCGACGGATTTTTAAAACGCATGCAGGGAACACGCGGGTCTTTCTGTCGCCGTTTTAAAGCCAAGAGATGAAGAGACAAAATACAACCGAATAGAGTATACAGTATATCCCGTATGATATAGAGTATATACCTTAGATATGTAGATATTAATAGACTGGATATAGAGTATAGAGTTTATACCGTATAGATAAATAGATATAAGTAGACTGAATATCAATAGAGTATATACCGTATAGATATATAGATAAATATAGACTGGATATAGAATCACCTGCATGCACAATTAACCTCAAAGCTCAACTGTTGTCTCCACCGACGGTGATCAGATCTTCTGATCTGTTCTGCATCAATAAGAGATCATGCAAATTAATTATATATTAAATGAATGAACCTCATTGTAGCTAGAGGAGTCCTCTTTTCTCATAGCAGCTTGTTAGACTCTTATCTCTAACTCTTATCTGACTGGCTTTACAGAAATGATTTACAGACAGAAACGGATTAAAAAGATTCCCGTGTATAGTTTTAAATGAAGTCCCATTGAAATCTCTACACATTCACACTGTTCGGCTAATTCCAATTGATTAAACATCCAAACCGTTTCAATTAGAATCAGTCTTACCTTTTCAATATAGGGTTAACTCCGACCAAGCCGTCTTCTATGTTCGTGATGCTATGTCCTCAATCAATCACTGTCCAATCAATCACTGGCCATAGTGCGATCAGATCTATCCGCTCCTTGGCGCTCATCTGCCGTCGACTGATCCTCCAACTTTACCCCACTGCGGGCGTTTTTTTAATCTTATCCAAAGACCGAGAGAATAGAGAAGGACGGAGGAATAGTGAGAGAGAGGGCGCGCGAGGGAGAGTGAGAAACAGAGGATGAGCGAGAGAGAGAGAGAGAGAAAGACAGAGGAAAAGTGAGAGGGAGAGAGCTAGAGAGGGAGAGAAATGGAGAGGGAGCTGGAGAGAGAGAGAGAGAGTAGAGCATAGGAGGAGAGGTAGGAAGAGGGATACAGAGAGAGATAAAGATACACAGAAGGAGTGGTAGGGAGAGAGGAAGGGAGATTGGTCTATAAATATCCTCTATTCATGTCTATTGATGAGAGAGAAATGGGGAATCCTAAAAGCAGTTAAAGCTAAAGGGGTGTGTGTGTGTGTGTGTGTGTGTCTCTATGTGTGTCTGTGTGTGTGTGTGTGTGTGAGTACGTGTGTGTGCGGGTGTGTGCGTGTGTGTGAGTGTGTGTGTGTGTGTGTGTGTGTGTGTGTGTGTGTGTGTGTCTGGTTGTCTGTGTGTGTGTGTGTGTGTGTGTGTGTGTGTATGTGTGAGTCTGTGTTTGTGTGTATGTGTGGACACACATATATGTGGGTTAGATTCATGCGTTCATCCTCATATGCTCTTCAGTACATTATGGGTTCTTCTCTGTTCCTTAGAACAATCTGAGAAGTAAAGACAGAGCAGCTATGATCCAGCGGAGGAGGAGGAGGAGAGGATAGAAAATAGAGAGTGCTGTTCGCCCAAAGGTCAACCAGGCCGTCTAGCTCCTCCAGATGATTTATCTTCTAACTAACTAAGACACTAACTCACTAAGACACTAACTCACTAAGACACTCACTAACTAAGACACTCACTAACTAAGACACTCACTAACTAAGACACTTACTAACTAAGACACTCACTAACTAAGACACTAACTCACTAAGACACTCACTAACTAACTTAGTCAATAAGGGTCCTATTTTAACGGTCTGAAACACAAGTATGAACCGCAAAAGGCAAGTAGCTTTGTGGGCGAATCTCTGTTGCTATTATACCGTCGGATAAATTACTCTTGTGCCCGACGCAATTCTAAAATGGGTTGGTCTGAAGTAGCTTACAGTTTTTCTCGATTGTATACACATAAAAAATGGAACTATGCACACAATTCTGAAAACTTGAAGCTCATACATCAACTACAAGACTCCAGACTGATAAACTCTAAGCACAATTCCACTGTTTTCACACATGTAGAAATTCTAAATCACATTTTTGCAAAACTCTAAGCACAAATCTCATAATTTAGCACACTTGGTTCACCTGGAAACACTGGCCTTCAAAACGCAACAACTTATTACCAATAAGTCTAACTCACTTCTCACCTGTTCAAACTCAATTGGCAAAACACTTCAATCATGTGTCAGAGCATAAAAGAGGCCTCAGGCGTTTTCTACTGTGTTGTAGATATGGCCCTTTGGCCTGATCAGGATCGTAGGTCGGATACAGACTGATTTACATGTAGATTTGTTTCCCCTCATTTATATTCTTATTTTTATTTTTTGTTGGCCTACGAAAAGCTTTTCATGCAGTCTTTTTGTACTTGTGCACTGATTTCATCATTACATCCCGCGAAAGACTAGTCTAAACATTTTCCTGATTGTAGAGTTTTCATTTTACTTATCAGAGCAATTACTCTACTGTAATTTGCCAAAATAGGTAACAATGTCAGAACAATGTTGACGTATCAACTATATGTGTACAATATAACTCTGGGAAGCTGGGATTGTGAGTTTAGCCCATTGGAGCTCATTGGATAGACAAATATGCATTGTATCCTATTCTGATACAATTGTGTCAATGCAATATTTATATTCACAGTATTGTATTACAATATGGTAACAGTCTTTATACTATATGTACCACCTAATTGCAACTTTAAAAAGAAAAAGAAAGCTATTTCTAAACAATTGTATGCATTGGAATATGTAACATGGCTTCATGAAGCCAAAACATATGTAAATAGTATTTTGATGGAAGTGTTTTGAATTGATCACACCAGTGTTTAATTGACGCTCTCTAAGAGATATTCATTTGATAGCTGTGTTTACTGTTTGGTGGAAAAAAACAGTTTTGAGAAGAATCTGCAGAGTTTTGACAAAATTATTAACCCTTCTCAGGTTATTGTTTAGAGTTTTGAGAAATTGAGCTGTAGTTTCAGAAAACATTTTTAAACGATTGAGAAAAACTGTTAGCCTCTAGGCGTATTTTTGGGCGTAACATGCATAAACCAATCAGAGTTCCATCTTCCATCTCATTTACAGTTTTTCTGCTCTACTGGCGGGCGCAGACCTTGTCTAAATGCCCTAGCGGATAGTGCATTTGGTGTTGCTATGTTGACCTGCCATGGCAGGATGGAGCTGTAACATAAACTTACACACACGTAGGGTTGACACGTAGGTGCAGGCTGATATAGAGCGGGCTGATATAGAGCAGGATGATATAGAGCAGGCTGATATAGAACAGGCTGATGTAGAGCAGGCTGATATAGAGTAGGCTGATATAGAGCAGGCTGATATAGAGCAGGCTGATGTAGAGCAGGCTGATATAGAGTAGGCTGATATAGAGCAGGCTGATGTAGAGCAGGCTGATATAGAGTATGCTGATATAGAGTAGGCTGATGTAGAGCAGGCTGATGTAGAGCAGACTGATATAGAGCAGGCTGATGTAGAGCAGGCTGATGTAGAGTAGGCTGATGTAGAGCAGGCTGATATAGAGCAGGCTGATATAGAGCAGGGTGATGTAGAGCAGGGTGATATAGAGCAGGCTGATATAGAGCAGGCTGATATAGAGCAGGGTGATGTAGAGTAGGCTGATGTAGAGCAGGCTGATGTAGAGCAGGGTGATGTAGAGCAGGTTGATATAGAGCAGGCTGATATAGAGCAGGATGATGTAGAGCAGGGTGATGTAGAGTAGGCTGATATAGCGCAGGCTGATGTAGAGCAGGATGATATAGAGCAGGCTGATATAGAGCAGGCTGATATAGAGCAGGCTGATGTAGAGCAGGCTGATATAGAGCGCCTTAAAGTGTACTAAATATACTCTCTCTCTATCCCTCTCTCTCTAACTCTCTCTATCACTCTATATCACTCCCTATTACTCTCTATATCTCTCTCTTACAAACACACATACACATAAAAACAAACTAACTAAACCAAACAATAATTTATTCTCAATAATTCAGTGCCTTCCTGTTCATTCCCACACAATCAGTTTCCACCTGTGAACCTTCCTCCTTAGTTCTGCCAAGGTGACAGAACACACAGAGAAACACACAGACACACACAGACACACACAGACACACACAGAGACACACACAGAGACACACACAGAGACACACCGGAGGATGGAGTCTCTCTCCTGCCTGAGCGATTAGGAGGTGTGGGGCATCCAGGTGTGATCGGAGGGGACAGCAGAGGGTCCGCCCCCCTCTCCCTGACCCCCCTGCCCCCCGGGGTGACCCTGCCGCCACCCAACAGGTGACCTTACCGGACATCAGTAGAGATCAGCGTCCCCAGGGCCTTGGAGACAGCCTCCTGGGTGGAGTGTGTGTGACTGTGTGTGTGGTCGGTGTGTCATCATGACCCTACGGACTTCGTAGGGGGTTCCAGTCCGTCTGTGCACGGCACCTTCTCGACGAGCAGGTGCACCTGCAGCCAGAGGGGGCGCCAATATGCCAATTCCCCACACGACGTTACGGTAGGCTACTTCATGATGCGGATGATTATTTATTTTTTAACTGCGCGTGGCGCCCCCATGTAATTTGGCGCCCCCCACAAATATGGCGACCTGGGTGGCTGCCTGTTTCGCCCATGCCTATAACCGCCACTGTTTGACTGAGTTAGACACTACAGACCAGAGCCCTCCTTACACTGAGTTAGACACTACAGACCAGAGCCCTCCTTACACTGAGTTGGACACTACAGACCAGAGCCCTCCTTACACTGAGTTGGACACTACAGACCAGAGCCCTCCTTACACTGAGTTGGACACTACAGACCAGAGCCCTCCTTACACTGAGTTGGACACTACAGACCAGAGCCCTCCTTACACTGAGTTGGACACTACAGACCAGAGCCCTCCTTACACTGAGTTAGACACTACAGACCAGAGCCCTCCTTACACTGAGTTAGACACTACAGACCAGAGCAATAACCCTAAGCCTCTATGAATAGGGTTACGGCTAGGAGCAGCCCTAACCCTATTTTTCTAAAAGCATGTGGCTCTTGTGAACTCATTTCAGAAATCAGGACGTTTATAATGAATTTCCACATAGTGTACTTCTCATGAATTTTATTCATGATTGAGGCGATAATCTGCAACAACACTAATCAATCAATAAAGTGTTTCATTATACGTTACCAACACACACACACACACACACACACACACACACACACACACACACACACACACACACTGTTATGGACGTAGTGTGTTGTTTGTGTTTCACTGTGTTCTCTCCCCAGATTGATGCCCTCCCCCCCCCCTTTCTGATTGGAACCCTAGCAATCAGGAAATTGAGTGCACCTGTGCTCGCCTGATGACTATATGACTATAAACTGGGAGCAGACAGGCGCACCGGGCCTTTTGTGCCATCAAGCAGTCGGCGATTGGGTGTGTGGGAGCTAGTGACGGAGTGCCGTTGTTGTCATCTTGTGGATCGGGTAGTGAGTTATTGGTTCTAAGTAGTGGAGTATTTGGTTGGATTGTAGTTAGTTCTTTTGTTGAGCTTTACTCTTTTGGGAAAGTGGTTCTTAGTTCTTTGGCACGTCAATAAACCTTTTTGCTAACCGTTACTTCCGTCAGTGTCTCCTCCTTTTCCCCCGGGAAACAAAATATTCTTTGTTATACTATTTGGGGTCGTAACACACACACACACACACACACACACACACACACACACACACACACACACACACACACACACACGCCAATCTGTAACGTGAGATCTTTCCACCACTGAAGCAGAATTCTCCACTAAACTTTTAGTTTGCAGAAGATTGTTAACAGTGTATTTGACTTTACATTGTATAATGTAGGCTACTACGATGCATCTAACGGTAGGACCTACATAGGCTATATAATAATATAGCAGCGAGGGTTCTCTGCGATCAGATGGCGGCGCCGGGCGCTACTGCAGCCGGAGGAGGAGGAGGAGGAGGAGGAGGAGGAGGAGGAGGGACTGAGGAAGTTCAACACAAGTTTTTTTCCCTGAAAAGATTCTGTTGCGAGTTCCGTTAGACTGAAGGAAAAAGCATCTCATGAAAACCGACCGAGAGGATTACAAAACACGTCTTCAAAAGCTCCCCTCTCTTTTGTCACATGAATCGTCGCAAAAGTTAATCGTTTTCTCCGCACCGAGAGGAGCAGAGACCCGGAGGATGAGCTGCGACTGAGCGATGCCTCGTCGAGACCCTGGAGGACCCAGGCGGGGACACGGCGCCCGGGTCCAGCGGCAGGGCCTGCTCCCGGCCCTGCTGCTCGTGTTCTGCTGCCTGGCCGCGCTGGAGCCCACGCCGTCCGGGGAGCAGGGCCCGGCCTGCAGCCCGTGCCCTGGGAACTGTACCTGTCTGCCGGTGGGGCCCCGCGGGCTCTGCGGGGTCAACTGCTCTCACATCGGCCTCCACAGGGCGCCAGCCGCCGCCGACCTCCCTATGGCCACCAGCGTACTGTGAGTACCCCTCATGTACAGGGACATCTATCTATCTATCTATCTATCTATCTATCTATCTATCTATCTATCTATCTATCTATCTATCTATCTATCTATCTATCTATCTATCTATCTATCTATCTATCTATCTATCGTATTGTCTGTCTGGTGTGTTGATTGATTCTGTTTGTTATTTTACTATACAAGAGAACATTAGTATATATAATCTATTAGTTTATGTTGTTCCTAATGTTTATCATGGTGTGTGTTGTTTGTTCATGATATGTGGTGTGTGTGTGTGTGTGTGTGTGTGTGTGTTGTGTTGCGTTTTGTGATCATGGTGTTCGTTTTGTGATCATGTGTGTGTGTTGTGTGATCATGGTGTGTGTGTGTGTGGGGGGGGTTGTGTTGTGTGATCATGGTGTGTGTTGTAAGATCATGGTGTGTGTTGTAAGATTATGGTGTTTGTTGTGTGATCATGGTGTGTGTGTGTGTGTGTGTGTGTGTGTGGTTGTGTGATCATGGTGTGTGTTGCGTGATCATGGTGTGTATTGAGTGATCATGTTGTGTGATCATGGTGTGTGTTGTGTTGTGTGATCATGGTGTGTGTTGTGTGTGTGTGTGTGTGTGTGTGCTGTGTGATCATGGTGTGTTTATAACATTTTGTCGCATTTTTGGAGTGCTTTTATTCAAATGTAAAAGCTATAGCGCCCCCGTGATTGCAATGCAATTCACCGAGCTCCGTCTGTTGCAGAATTCAAATGATATTTAAATCCGCAAAACTCTTTCTCTCGTATTGCAGAAGATTTCTTTTAGGGCGCTATAGCTTTTACATTTGAATAAAGGCACTAAATTCTTCTAAATTCTTTTTTGTTTATTGTTAATTGAGGATTTCATTGTCACTTTGCATATTAAAATACACTTTTAATAACGTATTTTCAAATTACATTATTAAATTGCATAATGAATTGTCAGTTGCACAATGTAATGACTTGCATTGAATTGCTTGAATTGCAAATTGCATTGCCATTTGAATTTTGCTACATATATGCTTCCGTATGTGTTGTCTGTGTTGTGTTGTGTGATCATGGTGTGTGTTGTGTGATCATGGTGTGTGTTGTGTTGTGTGATCAGTGTGTGTTGTGTTGTGTGATCATGTATCATGGTGTGTTGTGTTGTGTGATCATGTATCATGGTGTGTGTTGTGTGATCATGGTGTCTGTTGTGTGATCATGGTGTGTTGTGTTGTGTATCATGGTGTGTTGTGCTGTGTATCATGGTGTCTGTTGTGTGATCATGGTGTGTGTTGTGCTGTGTGATCATGGTGGGTGTGTGTGTGTTGTGTTTTGCGATAATGGTGTGTGTTGTGTTGTGTGTATCATGGTGTCTGGTGTGTGATCATGTGTGTGTTGTGGTGTGTGATCGTGTGTGTTGTGGTGTGTGATCATGGTGTGTGTTGTGTTGTGTGATCATGGTGTGTGTTGTGTTGTGTGATCATGGTGTGTGTTGTGTGATCATGGTGTGTGTTGTGTTGTGTGATCATGGTGTGTGTGTTGTGTGGTGTGCTTTGTGATCATGTTGTTGTGTGTTGTGTTGTGTATCATGGTGTGTGTTGTGTTGTGTATCATGGTGTGTTGTGTATCATGGTGTGTGTTGTGTTGTGTATCATGCTGTGTTGTGTAGTGTGTTTTGTGATCATGTTTTTGTGTGTTGTGTATCATGGTGTGTTGTGTTGTGTATCATGGTGTGTTGTGTATCATGGTGTGTGTTGTGTGATGCCTGCCGGGTGCGCGGACGCTGGGTTTGAAATCGGCACAGATTGAACTGCAGCTTGTGGACATGCGCAGAGCGTCGCAAAATAACACGTGGGATTAATTAGCAGCAAACCGACCAACGAGAAACTCTTTATGCTTCGTTCAAACTCTTAAACTAACTTCAAACTAACTTCAAACTAACTAGGCATCAACTAACTAACTTTATTACACGGCTCTTGCTTCTGCTGTGGAATACTCCGTTCACTTGCATGGGCCTTTCCGACTTCCGGCTGTGTATTATTTTTTGATAATTGACCGTTGCTAAGCATATAATGACCGCTGTCAAGGAGGGTGGATTTTTCGCCTCTGATTCACAGCTTTCGTATCACTCCGCAAGTAGTCCGGTAATTTATCAACCCAAGCGTGTTCGGTTGCTAAGCGACGTCAACGTCTTTGGCGGACTATTTCTCTGCTGATCAACACTATAAATGGTAATTGTAAAAAGACATGCTGTGTGAAGTTATTTTTTCGTTTTGGCAAGCAGTGGGATAATGAGTAGAACGTCGCCGGTTCGCCCTGTCGGGGCTTATTTTCCCGATAATGACCGACGTTCTTTACATTATCCCTTACATATCTGTGATACAGACGTTTCTTCATATTACAGCCAGGAAGCATTTAGTCAACTGGCTGACAGACATACAGACAGACAGACAGACCACTTTATTAATTAATTAACCCATTAACTTTATTATTAATGGGAAAATATAGAAATTATTACTGAATCTAACACGGAACATTACGGGAAGTTAAGGACCATAATTATGTACAATATTCGATCACTGTGTGTGTGTGTGTGTGTGTGTGTGCCACAAACACACACACACCCATACTCATTCTTGCAGGCATGGACACACAAACACACACACTCCCTCTTTTTGTCTACCATTATTTTCTTTCTTTCTACTTGTGGTGTGTCTATAAATAGACAAATGACTTCCTCCTCCTCCCTGCCCCCCCTGCACATCTGGGATCAGCCTGGGAATCTAGATTCTCACACTTGTTTAGACGCACTCACGCGCACATGCACACACAAGCGCACACTCACAAACCCAGTGTTTGGCTTCGATAACCTGGGAGGTGAGCGATTGACCAGCCAGGCGTAAGGAGGATTTGTTGTGTTACCATAGCGATACTAACAGATGACATCGAGAGAGAGAGAGAGAGAGAGAGAGAGAGAGAGAGAGAGAGAGAGAGAGAGAGAGAGAGAGAGAGAGAGAGAGAGAGAGAGAGAGAGACTTACCCTCATCTATGATGGGTTGGGAACATTAACTCTTCAGCGTTAATAACCGACTAAGAAATGTCCTCCGCATCAGCAGGTAGACAATATGGGCTCTCTCTCTCTTTTTGTGTGTTTGTGACACACATTACCGTATGTATTTCCATGAACAGCAGATCAATGGGAAATGACACAAGCCTTTTAGTCTTCCTTGAGCCAGTGGAAGAAATTGGTTAATTAAACTCCATATTATATAATAATGACAGACAGACACACACACACACTGCCTGAGTCATCTGCTTCGATGTGTGTTGACTGCTGTTGACTGTTCATGTGTCTCACGTGTTGACTGCTGCGTTCATTGAAATAAGTAACACTGTTCCTACAGCAATAAACCAACAAATGGACTTTGCCTCTTTTTGTATCCATGATTCGTCCTTATTCTACTAGAATACACCGATTACTGGGATTCACTATGTTGTAGAATTTGAGGTGGGGATGGAAGAAAGATCTTGTTTCCACAAATAGTTTGGGCCAAAGAAATCCTATTGGTCAATCAATCCAATCAGGAAAGAGTACATCTGAAGGAGGGTGTGTTCAGCCTGTGATTGGCTCATCAACTGTTCCTTTGGATCTGCTCTTAGAGGTTTCTATCATGTGCTTGGCTAATGCAGCGGGAATGCATCTTTATGCTCCATTTACATTTCAATACATTTTCTTTTCCTTTAAGTGACTCTGCGTTTACAGCCTCACAAAGTTTTGGCCCATGTTGGTTTTATATTTTCCCTTCCTGATGCTGTTTATTTAAAGGTTAGGGTTGGAACTAACTCTGACCCTTTATTTAAAGGTTAAGGTTAGAACTAACCCTAACCCTTTATTTAAAGGTAAGGTTGGAACTAACCCTAACCCTAACCCTTTATTTAAAGGTAAGGGTTAGAATTAACCCTAACCCTAATCCTTTATTTAAAGGTAAGGGTTAGAACTAACCCTAATCCTTTATTTAAAGGTTAAGGTTAGAACTAACCCTAACCCTAACACTGTATTTTAAGGTTGATTTCACGTGTAGAAGTTCTGCTTCTCACAGCCTGTTTGATAGCGTCCTCCACTTCACCTGCCCTCATATAACTATATATACAGTGGGGCAAAAAAGTATTTAGTCAGCCACCAATTGTGCAAGTTCTCCCACTTAAAAAGACGAGAGGCCTGTAATTTTCATCATAGGTAAACCTCAGCTATGAGAGACAAAATGAAAAAAAAAAATCCAGAAAATCACTGTCTGATTTTTTTTTTTTAAGAATTTATTTGCAAATTATGGTGGAAAATAAGTATTTGGTCACCTACAAACCAGCAAGATTTCTGGCTGTCACAGACCTGTAACTTCTTCTTTAAGAGGCTCCTCTGTCCTCCAATCGTAACCTGTATTAATGGCACCTGTTTGAACTCCTTATCAGTATAAAAGACACCTGTCCACAACCTCAAACAGTCACACTCCAAACTCCACTATGGCCAACACCAAAGAGCTGTCAAAGGACACCAGAAACACAATTGTAGACCTGCACCAGGCTGGGAAGTCTGAATCTGCAATAGGTAAGCAGCTTGCTGTGAAGAAATCAACTGTGGGAGCAATAATTAGGAAATGGAATACAAGACCACTGATAATCTCCCTCGATCTGGGGCTCCACGCAAGATCTCACCCTGTGGGGTCAAAATGATCACAAGAACGGTGAACAAAAATCCCAGAACCACACGGGGGGACCTAGTGAATGACCTCCAGAGAGCTGGGACCAAAGTAACAAAGGCTACCATCACTAACACACTACGCCGCCAGGGACTCAAATCCTGCAGGGCCAGACGTGTCCCCCTGCTAAAGCCAGTGCATGTCCGGGCCCGTTTGAAGTTTGCTAGAGAGCATTTGGATGATCCAGAACAGGATTGGGAGAATGTCATATGGTCAGATGAAACCGAAATAGAACTTTTTAGTAAAAACTCAACTCGTCGTGTTTGGAGGAGAAAGAATGCTGAGTTGCATCCAAAGAACACCATACCTACAGTGAAGCATGGGGGTGGAAACATCATGCTTTGGGGCTGTTTTTCTGCCAAGGGACCAGGACATCTGATCCGTGTGACGGAAAGAATGAATGGGGCCATGTATCGTGAGATTTTGAGTGAAAACCTCTTTCCATCAGCAAGGGCACTGAAGATGAAACGTGGCTGGGTCTTTCAGCATGACAATGACCCCAAACACACCGCCCGGGCAACGAAGGAGTGGCTTCGTAAGAAGCATTTCAAGGTCCTGGAGTGGCCTAGCCAGTCTCCAGATCTCAACCCCATAGAAAATCTTTGGAGGGAGTTGAAAGTCTGTGTTGCCCAGCGAAGGCCCAAAAACATCACTGCTCTAGAGGAGATCTGCATGGAGGAATGGGCCAAAATACCAGCAGCAGTGTGTGAAAACCTTGTAAAGACTTACAGAAAACGTTTGACCTCTGTCATTGCCAACAAAGGGCATGTAACAAAGTATTGAGATGACCTTTTGTTATTGACCAAATACTTATTTTCCACCATAATTTGCAAAAAAATTACAGGCCTCTCTCATCTTTTTAAGTAGGAGAACTTGCACAATTGGTGGCTGACTAAATACTTTTTTGCCCCACTGTATATAACTATATATATATATAGTTATATATAGTTATATATATATATAGTTATAGTAGTTATAGTATGTATATATGTATATATGTGTGTGTATGTATGTATGTATATATATATATATATATATATATATATATATATATATATATATATATATATATATATATGGAGGCCCAATAATCCAGATCCTGGAATGGTGGATATCGACGACTTAGAGGTCAAAAGAGTAGCTCAAGCGCACGTGATTCAGGTGCAAGACCCCACAGATCCAGGACCAGTTGATGAGCCACCTCTCATTCTGGACAAAGCTCAAACGGCCTGTTGCCTGGCATCTGAAGTTGAAGGGTTTGCTCAAAGAGCTGACAGCAAAGGGAAAGGAACACATTAAGTAAAGAAAGCAGAGTGGATAAGTGTAAGAAGGCTTTCAAAAGAACAAACCTAATGATAATGTTTGGATTTTCATGAGTGAATAATATAATAGTCAAGGTTGGTAATTCGCAATACAGTTTTATTTTGAAATTCACTTGCATTATTTTTGGTGCATCCGCACATTCACTTACTATATTTTGAAGTGTGAGAGGAAACTTTATTGTGTTTACGACGTGTAACAGTCAGGATAAACATGAGTGGAGCCACAGAGACTTTTGATGAGTTTGTTGAGTTTCTCTCTCTCTCTCTCTCTCTCTCTCTCTCTCTCTCTCTGATCATAACCTCATTTTATGGAAAAGGATTTGTGTATTTTGCTTTTGAGAAGTAAACCTTTCAAACTTCACATCATGGTCCCGTGAATTATTTTGTGGATGTTGGGCAAGATATATGGTATAGAGTATAGGGTATATGTTATAGGGTATATGTTATAGGGTATATGTTATAGGGTATATGGTATAGGGTATATGGTATAGGGTATAGGGTATATGGTGTATGGTATAGGGTACAGGGTATAGGGTACAGGGTAAAGGTTATAGGGTATAGGGTGTATGGTGTATGGTGTATGGTATAGGGTATAGGGTACATGGTAAAGGGTATAGGGTATAGGGTATATGGTAAAGGGTATAGGGTACAGGGTATAGGGTACAGGGTATATGGTAAAGGTTATAGGGTATATGGTAAAGGGTATAGGGTAAAGAGTATAGGGTATATGGTACAGGGTATAGGGTATATGGTAAAGGGTATAGGGTAAAGAGTTTAGGGTATAGGGTACAGGGTAAAGAGTATAGGGTTTATGGTACAGGGTATAGGGTATATGGTAAAGGGTATAGGGTATATGGTAAAGGGTATAGGGTAAAGAGTATAGGGTATATGGTACAGGGTATAGGGTATATGGTACAGGGTATATGGTATAGGGTAAAGGGTATAGGGTATATGGTACAGGGTATATGGTATAGGGTATATGGTACAGGGTATATGGTATAGGGTAAAGGGTATAGGGTATAGGGTAAAGAGTATAGGGTATATGGTATAGGGTATATGGTACAGGGTATATGGTATAGGGTGAAGGGTATATGGTACAGGGTATATGGTACAGGGTATAGGGTATATGGTACAGGGTATATGGTATAGGGTAAAGGGTATAGGGAATATGGTACAGGGTATATGGTACAGGGTATAGGGTGTATATATATATGTGTGTATATATATATATGTATATGTATATATATGTATATATCGGACAGAAACAAGTCGACTCCATGTAAAGTAACCCTAACCCTGGTCTGGGTTAGAGAGCTGAACGCCTGGTCTGGGTTAGAGAGCTGAACGCCTGGTCTGGGTTAGAGAGCTGAACGCCTGGTTTGGGTTAGAGAGCTGAACGCCTGGTCTGGGTTAGAGAGCTGAACGCCTGGTCTGGGTTAGAGAGCTGAACGCCTGGTTTGGGTTAGAGAGCTGAACGCCTGGTTTGGGTTAGAGAGCTGAACGCCTGGTCTGGGTCAGAGAGCTGAACACCTGGTTTGGGTTAGAGAGCTGAACGCCTGGTCTGGGTTAGAGAGCTGAACACCTGGTTTGGGTTAGAGAACACTCAATACAGGAGTTCAGTGCTTTAAAGCATTTTTCTGATTGGCTGCAAGGTGGAAGTCCACTAATTAATTTGATCCACGGGCAAACGGATGTCAGTTGTCTGTTGAATGGCTGTCTGTTGATTGGCTGTCTGTTGATTGGCTGTTGATTAGAGAGCCTGCTGACAAACGTCCATGAATGTTATTAGTCGGATTCTAGAATAGATTTATATGATATCTCTAAGCTATAAACCCTGGGTACTCTAGTCTTCTTCTTAGGGTTAGGAACTTTTTTGCTACGGATCTGGTTATTATATGTGGAAATTCAAAAATGACTCATCTTTCGCTATCTTTCTTTCTCAGTGTGTAGTGTGTGTATTCATATGGCCATATGTGTGTGTGTGTGGTTAGGGTGTGTTTGTATACAGGATAATGTAGTATGAATAATCACATATTTTTCTGACACAGATGATTTTGATGAGTTTGTTGAGTTTCTCTCTCTCTCTCTCTCTCTCTCTCTCTCTCTCTCTCTCTGATCATAACCTCATTTTATGGAAAAGGATTTGTGTATTTTGCTTTTGAGAAGTAAACCTTTCAAACTTCACATCATGGTCCCGTGAATTATTTTGTGGATGTTGGGCAAGATATATGGTATAGAGTATAGGGTATATGTTATAGGGTATATGTTATAGGGTATATGGTATAGGGTATATGGTATAGGGTATAGGGTATATGGTGTATGGTATAGGGTACAGGGTATAGGGTACAGGGTAAAGGTTATAGGGTATAGGGTGTATGGTGTATGGTGTATGGTATAGGGTATAGGGTACATGGTAAAGGGTATAGGGTATAGGGTATATGGTAAAGGGTATAGGGTACAGGGTATAGGGTACAGGGTATATGGTAAAGGTTATAGGGTATATGGTAAAGGGTATAGGGTAAAGAGTATAGGGTATATGGTACAGGGTATAGGGTATATGGTAAAGGGTATAGGGTAAAGAGTTTAGGGTATAGGGTACAGGGTAAAGAGTATAGGGTTTATGGTACAGGGTATAGGGTATATGGTAAAGGGTATAGGGTATATGGTAAAGGGTATAGGGTAAAGAGTATAGGGTATATGGTACAGGGTATAGGGTATATGGTACAGGGTATATGGTATAGGGTAAAGGGTATAGGGTATATGGTACAGGGTATATGGTATAGGGTATATGGTACAGGGTATATGGTATAGGGTAAAGGGTATAGGGTATAGGGTAAAGAGTATAGGGTATATGGTATAGGGTATATGGTACAGGGTATATGGTATAGGGTGAAGGGTATATGGTACAGGGTATATGGTACAGGGTATAGGGTATATGGTACAGGGTATATGGTATAGGGTAAAGGGTATAGGGAATATGGTACAGGGTATATGGTACAGGGTATAGGGTGTATATATATATGTGTGTATATATATATATGTATATGTATATATATGTATATATCGGACAGAAACAAGTCGACTC
>NC_136935.1:52863209-52888209 GCF_949987615.1 Pollachius pollachius | reverse complement strand
TAGAGCGGTGTTAGGGTTAGGGTTAGAGCGGTGATAGGGTTAGAGCGGGGTTAGGGTTAGGGTTAGAGCGGTGTTAGGGTTAGGGTTAGAGCGGTGTTAGGGTTAGAGCGGTGTTAGGGTTAGAGCGGTGTTAGGGTTAGAGCGGTGTTAGGGTTAGAGCGGTGTTAGGGTTATGGTTAGGGTTAGAGCGGTGTTAGGGTTAGAGCGGTGTTAGGGTTAGGGTTAGAGCGGTGTTAGGGTTAGAGCGGTGTTAGGGTTAGAGCGGTGTTAGGGTTAGGGTTAGAGCGGTGTTAGGGTTAGGGTTAGAGCGGTGTTAGGGTTAGAGCGGTGTTAGGGTTAGGGTTAGAGCGGTGTTAGGGTTAGGGTTAGAGCGGTGTTAGGGTTAGGGTTAGAGCGGTGTTAGGGTTAGAGCGGTGTTAGGGTTAGAGCGGTGATAGGGTTAGAGCGGGGTTAGGGTTAGGGTTAGAGCGGTGTTAGGGTTAGAGCGGTGTTAGGGTTAGGGTTAGAGCGGTGTTAGGGTTAGGGTTAGAGCGGTGTTAGGGTTAGAGCGGTGTTAGGGTTAGGGTTAGGGTTAGAGCGGTGTTAGGGTTAGAGCGGTGTTAGGGTTAGGGTTAGAGCGGTGTTAGGGTTAGAGCGGTGTTAGGGTTAGAGCGGTGTTAGGGTTAGAGCGGTGTTAGGGTTAGAGCGGTGTTAGGGTTAGAGCGGTGTTAGGGTTAGAGCGGTGTTAGGGTTAGGGTTAGAGCGGTGTTAGGGTTAGGGTTAGAGCGGTGTTAGGGTTAGAGCGGTGTTAGGGTTAGAGCGGTGTTAGGGTTAGAGCGGTGTTAGGGTTAGGGTTAGAGCGGTGTTAGGGTTAGAGCGGTGTTAGGGTTAGAGCGGTGTTAGGGTTAGGGTTAGAGCGGTGTTAGGGTTAGAGCGGTGTTAGGGTTAGAGCGGTGTTAGGGTTAGAGCGGTGTTAGGGTTAGAGCGGTGTTAGGGTTAGAGCGGTGTTAGGGTTAGGGTTAGGGTTAGAGCGGTGTTAGGGTTAGAGCGGTGTTAGGGTTAGAGCGGTGTTAGGGTTAGGGTTAGAGCGGTGTTAGGGTTAGGGTTAGAGCGGTGTTAGGGTTAGAGCGGTGTTATGGTTAGAGCGGTGTTAAGGTAAGAGTGGTGTTAGGGTTAGGGTTAGAGCGGTGTTAGGGTTAGAGCGGTGTTAGGGTTAGAGCGGTGTTAGGGTTAGGGTTAGAGCGGTGTTGGGGTTAGAGCGGTGTTAGGGTTAGGGTTAGGGTTAATGTACACCTCCCCTCCCCCCTCCCACACATACGTGCTAAAGAAGCTAAATGTGCTAAAGTCAAAAACATGACCTTTGAACTCTGTTTATATTCCAACAGTGATCTGAGCAACAACCAGATCAGCAGCATTGAGGAGAGGATCTGTGACGGCCTGTGTCACCTGAAACAGATGTGAGACTTTTGGTTCAAGAGCCCTAACCCTAACCCACTGAGAACAAGTCCGGATGTGGTCGATGGGAACACTAAACATAAAATTATAATAGAGGACATATCAACATAACAATATAATAAAGGACATATCGACATAACAATATAATAAAGGACACCTCCCCCTGTGTCTCCCCCCTCTTCCCAGTGACCTCAGTGGTAACCTCCCCCTGTGTCTCCCCCCTCTTCCCAGTGACCTCAGTGGGAACCCGTTCGAGTGCGACTGTAAGCTGTACCGTCTGGTCAGCTGGCTCCAGGACAAGGGGCTGCGGGTTCAACGCCCGGACGCCATGCTCTGCCACCAGCCGGCCGACCTCCGCGACCAGCCGCTTCTCAACGTCAGCCTGCTCACCTGTGGTGAGGAACGCACGCACACACACACACAGCACGCACACACACACACACCACGCACACACAGCACAAACACTCCATGCACACACGCAGGCAGCACTCTCTCGTACGCATGCACACAATGATGTGGCTGACCCCTGACCCCAGGGGTGAACTACGCTGGCTGCCTGGAGGACCGCAGCAGCGGGGCCGGCCGCACCGAGCTGGTCATCTTCTCCTCCTCGTCCTCCAAGCCGGGGAACTTCTCCCGGGGCGCCTGTAACAGCGTGTGCTTTGCTGCATCGCAGCGCTACGGCGGGCTAGGCGCGCGCCGCGAGTGTCTCTGCAGCAACAACCCCCGGCCCAACTTCATCAGTGAATCACAGTGCTCGGCCGCCTGCACCGACCCCGCCGTCATGAAGGTTAGTTACCCCTAGTTAGCACCGACCCGCCGTCATGAAGGTTAGTTACCCCTAGTTACCACCGACCCACCGTCATGAAGGTTAGTCACCCCTAGTTAGCACCGACCCGCCGTCATGAAGGTTAGTTACCCCTAGTTAGCACCGACCCACCGTCATGAAGGTTAGTCACCCCTAGTTAGCACCGACCCGCCGTCATGAAGGTTAGTTACCCCTAGTTAGCACCGACCCGCCGTCATGAAGGTTAGTCACCCCTAGTTAGCACCGACCCACCGTCATGAAGGTTAGTCACCCCTAGTTGTCACGGCTTGGTACACAGGAAACTAGGGTGACTCAAGTGCGAAGCAAAAACAGGATTAGTGTAAGGTATTTATTCCTCATTAATAAAGTTCCAAAAGCTCAGAAGATCCAAAACACAAAACACAAAGTCCAAGTAATCCAAAAGGCAAAAACACAAAAAACTCAGTCCAACAATCCAAAAGGGCAAAAACACAATCAAAGTAAATCCAAAGGGTAATCCAAAACTCAGAGTATGGGAACAGTCCAGGGTCAAACAACAAGAAATCCAAAACGTAGAGTTCAAGACCAAGGTCTACTCACATGGGTTCAGTGAAGAATCAACAGAGACAGAGTGAAAGAACCAGGCTTAAGTACTGTGAGACAAACACGGCGGAACCAATCACATGACTAATTAACAGGGCCAGGTGAGTCTGCTCAACAATCGACATTAGGTGGAAACAACACAGAGAACAGAAAGACAGAATTGGCGCCATCTAGTGGTCTAAGACACAATAGCCCAACATTATGACAGAATCTCCCCCTCTAGGAACGCCTCCTGGCGTTCCCAGGACGATCAGGATGCTGTTGGTGAAAGTCTCTGATCAGGGTCTTGTCGACAATATTCCGAGAAGGAACCCATGAACGTTCTTCAGGGCCGTAGCCTTCCCAATCCACCAAGTACTGGACCGACCTCTGGACCCGACGGGAGTCCAGCAGCTGATTCACCGTGTAGACTGGTCCACCATCAACCATCCGGGGTGGAGGAGGGGGCTTGAGGGCAGGGGCAAAAGGGGAGGTAAGCACGGGTCTCAAACGTGAAACATGAAAAGTGGGGTGGACTTTCATGGACCGGGGCAGTTGGAGTCTGTAGGCGACTGGATTAACCCAGTGGGTAATCTTGAAAGGGCCAATGTAGCGTGGGGCAAGCTTACGGGACTCCACCCGTAACGGTAGATCCTTGGCGGACAGCCAGACCTTCTGTCCCGGGCGGAAGATAGGAGCCGGTGTCCGGTGACGGTTCGCTTGCACCTGGTTCCGTTTGGCAGTGTGAAGCAGTGCCTGACGAACCCTTTTCCAGGTTTGTCTGCACCGCTGCACGAAATGCAGTGCAGACGGCACCCCTGCTTCATTCTCCTGCTCTGGGAACAAGGGTGGTTGGAACCCAAACTGGCACTGAAATGGGGATAGACCAGTGGAGGAGGACTGGAGGGTATTATGAGCATACTCCGCCCACGGCAACTTGGCGCTCCAAGATGAGGGGTTGTCAGCAACCAAGCTCCGAAGGGTGGCCTCCATCTCCTGGTTTACCCTCTCTGTCAGGCCATTGGACTGCGGATGGAACCCCGAGGACAGGCTGGCAGTGGCCCCTATGAGTCGGCAGATGGCTTGCCATATACAGGAGGAAAACTGGGGGCCTCTGTCCGAGACGATGTCCTGCGGCAGACCAAAAACTCGGAACACATGGAGAAAAACAAGCTTAGCGGTCTCAAGTGCAGATGGCAACTTAGGTAAAGAAATTATTCTGCAGGCCTTAGAGAACCTGTCAACAATAACTAAAATGACACTGTTACCTTCTGAGACGGGTAGGCCAGTCACAAAATCCATGCACAGGTGCGACCAGGGCCGACTGGGAGTTGGGAGTGGTAAGAGCAACCCTTGAGGACGCTGACGAAGGTCTTTGCTTCGGACACAGGTAGCACAGGTGGCAACGAAGTCCTTAACCTCCTTCTCCATCTCCGGCCACCAGAAGCGTTGCTTGAGGAACTCCAGAGTTCTTTGGGCACCTGGATGTGCTGTGAGATGCGAGGAATGGCCCCACTGGAGAACTTCAGACCATGCTCTTCTGGGAACAAACAGTTTACCATCTGGTGCAGGTCCCGGATCAGGATCCTGCTGAAGAGCCCGTCTGACAACGGTCTCGATTCCCCAACGGACAGGTGCAACAATTATCTTCGGTGGGATAATTGGCCCTATATCCTCTTCCCGGTTGTTAGGCAGAAACTGTCTGGATAGGGCATCAGGTTTTCCATTTTTGGAACCGAGTCGATAGGACAAGGTGAAGTCAAAGCGACCGAAGAATAATGCCCACCGAGCTTGCCGAGGATTCAGGCGTCTGGCTTGCTGGAGGTACTCCAGATTCCGGTGGTCCGTCCAAACCAAGAAAGGATGCTGGGCTCCTTCCAGCCAGTGGCGCCACTCTTCAAGCACCATCTTCACTGCCAGAAGTTCCCTGTCACCAACATCATACCTTGTCTCTGTGGGACTGAGGCGATGGGACAAAAAGGCACATGGGTGTACCTTCCCATCAGATGAGCGCTGAGACAAGACAGCTCCAATATCCACGCTGGAGGCATCCACCTTTACAATAAAAGGCAAAGAGGGATTAGGTACTGTCAGTATAGGAGCCGAAGAGAAGCGCTCCTTGAGTCTTCGGAATGCCTGGTCTGCATCCGGAGTCCATCCAAAAGGTGCTGCTTCCTTCTTGGTGAGAGCAGAGATAGGAGCAGCCACAGAACTAAAACCTCTGATGAACCTCCTGTAGAAGTTTGCAAACCCAAGGAATTGCTGGACCACTTTCACAGTCTTAGGAACGGGCCAGTCTCGCACCGCTTGAGTCTTCCTTGAGTCCATCAGAACCTGACCTTGTTTGATGATGAACCCAAGGAAAGCCACCTCGGTGACGTGAAACTCGCACTTCTCAGGTTTTACATACAAGTGGTTCTTTAAAAGTCTCTGGAGGACCTGACGCACATGTTGGCAGTGCTCGTGACGAGACTTGGAAAAAATCAAAATGTCATCCAAATAAACAAACACAAAAAGGTTAATCATGTCACGCAAAACATCATTTATCAGGGCTTGGAAAACAGCTGGGGCATTAGTGAGTCCAAAGGGCATCACTTGATATTCATAGTGTCCAGAGGGGGTGTTAAAAGCTGTCTTCCACTCATCACCTTGTCTGATGCGAACGAGGTGATAAGCATTGCGAAGGTCCAACTTAGAAAAAATGGTGGCCCCTTGTAGAAGATCAAAAGCTGTGGAGATCAACGGAAGGGGGTATCGGTTGCGTATGGTGATCTTGTTCAGACTCCTGTAGTCTATACAAGGGCGCAAACCACCATCTTTCTTCCCCACAAAGAAAAACCCTGCACCAGCAGGGGACGTGGAGGGGCGTATAAAACCAGTGGAGAGGGCATCCTTGATGTAGTCATCCATGGTCCTCCTTTCCGGCAAGGAGAGCGAGAAGATCCGACCACGTGAAGGACTGGATCCTGGCAAGAGTTCTATGGAACAGTCATAGGACCGATGGGGTGGAAGTTTGCAGGCCCTTTGTTTGCTAAAAACCTCCTTTATATCCAGATATTCTGTGGGAACGTTGCTTAGCTCGGAGGGATCTGGAGACTTAGACACAGGGGAAGGCCTAGAAAAAAGGCAGGTGGCATGGCAAGTTGGACCCCACTCAAGGATGGACCCCGTCGACCAATCAATATGTGGGTTGTGGCGGTTCAGCCACGGGAAACCCAGGACCACAGGAAATTCTGGGGAGTCAAGCAAATGCAAAGAGATACTCTCGTTGTGGTTCCCGACACGAAGGCGAAGTGGAGTGGTGGCTGAAGTAACCTTTCCATCACCAATAGGTTGGCCATCTAAAGCGGAAACAGAAAGCGGAGTCTCCAAGGCCTCTTGGGGAATCTGCAATCTTCGGACAAGGGCAGTGTCCATAAAATTTCCAGCAGCACCAGAGTCTAATAATGCCCGACAGGAGTGGCTTAGCCCTCCCCAGGCCAAGGTTACTGAAAGGTAGACTCCTGTGCCTGGGAGCTCGGGAGAACGAGTGACTCCCGTCACGGCCCTCCCAAGGCTGGACGGGGCTGGTCTTTTCCCAGGAGGTCGGGACAAAAGGCTCTGAAATGTCCTGATTGGCCACAATAGATGCACAATCTCTCCCTTCGTCTCCGATCCTTTTCCTCCTGAGAGAGGTGTGCTCGTCCAATCTGCATAGGCTCTGTCGTGTCCATGGGAGCAGGTTGGTTCCAGAGGGGAGTTATAGGTGTGGGTCGGCTCTGGAAGCTTGGCTGCTGGTCTGGTCCCGTCTACGCTCTCGGCGACGATTGTCCAGACGTATGGCCTGGGAGATGATGGACTCAAGATCCTTAGGACACTCAGTTGCAGCTAAACAGTCTTTCAGTGATTCAGACAAGCCATTTAAGAAAGTGGTAACAAGGGCCGTCTCATTCCAGCCACTCTCCGCGGCCAAAGTACGAAAAGAGATGGCGTAATCCGAAACCCGGTCTCTCCCTTGACGAAGGAGCAAGAGTTTCTTAGCCGCCTCTTGTCCTGAGGCAGACTGGTCAAAAATTTGCAGCATCTCATTAGTGAAAAGAATAATATCCGAACATTCTGGACCCTGTAACTGCCAGATTGCAGTGGCCCAGGCTAACGCCTTGTCAGTCAATAAAGTTATAATATAAGCTATCCTGGATCTAGCAGTAGGGAACGAAGTAGGTTGCAGCTCAAAAGTCAACTGGCATTGTGTTAAGAAACCACGACAAGCACCTGGGTTACCATTGTATCGTTGAGTAGGTAGCCGAGGTTCTGCACTAGGAGGTGGAGCTACCGGTTGAGGTGGAGCCGGCGGATCGGCGGGATAAGGCTGCCCACCTGGGTCTGGTGGATCCTGGCCACCGGGTAGAGTGGGGCTAGGACTCCCCGCTGACTGGACGAGTTGCTGAAGAAGGTGGTCATGTTGGGCAAGAGTCTGTTGTTGGAGAGCCAGCGCCTGTCCATGAGTATCCATAGTGGAACCAAAGCTATTGAGAGCTGCCATGATTTTTTCAAAGTCAGAGGCAGCAATAAACATAGTATCAGGGGCTCCTGCCGATGCTGTCGCTGGGTCAGTCATGGTTGAGTCTTCTGTCACGGCTTGGTACACAGGAAACTAGGGTGACTCAAGTGCGAAGCAAAAACAGGATTAGTGTAAGGTATTTATTCCTCATTAATAAAGTTCCAAAAGCTCAGAAGATCCGAAACACAAAACACAAAGTCCAAGTAATCCAAAAGGCAAAAACACAAAAAACTCAGTCCAACAATCCAAAAGGGCAAAAACACAATCAAAGTAAATCCAAAGGGTAATCCAAAACTCAGAGTATGGGAACAGTCCAGGGTCAAACAACAAGAAATCCAAAACGTAGAGTTCAAGACCAAGGTCTACTCACATGGGTTCAGTGAAGACTCAACAGAGACAGAGTGAAAGAACCAGGCTTAAGTACTGTGAGACAAACACGGCGGAACCAATCACATGACTAATTAACAGGGCCAGGTGAGTCTGCTTAACAATCGACATTAGGTGGAAACAACACAGAGAACAGAGACAGAATTGGCGCCATCTAGTGGTCTAAGACACAATAGTCCAACATTATGACACTAGTTAGCACCGACCCGCCGTCATGAAGGTTAGACTGGTTAGTTAACCCTAGTTACCACCGACCCCGCCATCATGAAGGTAAGACTGGTTAGTTAACCGTAGTTAGAACCCATCCCACCATCATGAAGGTTAGTTAACCCTAGTTACCACCGACCCTGCTGTCATGAAGGTTAGTTAACCCTAGTTACCATCGACCCCACCGTCATGAAGGTTAGTTAAGCCTACTTACCACCGACCCCGCCGTCATGAAGGTTAGTTAAGCCTAGTTACCACTGACCCTGCTGTCATGAAGGTTAGTTAACCCTAGTTACCACCGACCCCGCCGTCATGAAGGTTAGTTAACCCTAGTTACCACCGACCCCGCCGTCATGAAGGTTAGTTAACCCTAGTTACCACCGACCCTGCCGTCATGAAGGTTAGTTAACCCTAGTTGGCACCAACCCTGTCGTCGTGAAGGTTAGTTAACCCTAGTTACTACCAACCCCGCCATCATGAAGGTTAGTTAACCCTAGTTAGCACCGACGCCGCCATCATGAAGGTAAGACTGGTTAGTTAACCGTAGTTAGAACCAATCCCACCATCATGAAGGTTAGTTAACCCTAGTTACCACCGACCCTGCTGTCATGAAGGTTAGTTAACCCTAGTTACCATCGACCCCACCGTCATGAAGGTTAGTTAACCCTAGTTACCATCGACCCCACCTTCATGAAGGTTAGTTAAGCCTAGTTACCACCCACCCTGCTGTCATGAAGGTTAGTTAACCCTAGTTACCATCGACCCCACCGTCATGAAGGTTAGTTAAGCCTAGTTACCATCGACCCCACCGTCATGAAGGTTAGTTAACCCTAGTTACCATCGACCCCACCGTCATGAAGGTTAGTTAACCCTAGTTACCACCGACCCTGCTGTCATGAAGGTTAGTTAACCCTAGTTAACACCGACCCCGCCGTCATGAATGTGAGTTAACCCTAGTTACCACCGACCCTGCCGTCATGAAGGTTAGTTAACCCTAGTTGGCACCAACCCCGCCGTCGTGAAGGTTAGTTAACCCTAGTTACTACCAACACCGCCATCATGAAGGTTAGTTAACCCTAGTTGGCACCAACCCCGCCGTCGTGAAGGTTAGGCTTGTTAGTTAACTGTATTTAGCACCGACCCGCCGTCATGAAGGTGGGGTCACAGGCCAAGGTTTAGGCATTAGTCAACAAGGCTAACAGGGCACTGAGAACAGGGTTGGACTATGACTAAACAATGGTTAACTGTTCATTCATCTGTTGAATCACTGAGGTGACCATGGCTCACTGAGGATCTATTGTATTATCACATAATAATATTATATTATATGATAATATAGTATAATATTATTATGTTATTATTATATTATAATATTATGTTATAATATTATAATATATATTATAATATTATAATATTATAAACTGGGGGACACTCTTCTCGGTTAACAATGACAGTTTATCAGTGATATAAAAGATAACAAAACACACACAAGCACTTCAAGACTTTAACGAGGTACTAGTTAACAATGGTTAACTAGTTATCACCAGTAAATACAGGTGTAATTAAATTCATTTTGATTTGTATAGCCCTTAGTATATGCCAGTATCGTTCGTTTCCCCACAACATGCATATCTTACCACTGTGATGTAATGTTAGCCTCAGATTGCAGTCCCTCGTGCTACCTACTGTGCCTGCTAGCGTCCGTAACAACAGCTGTCCAGATCCACTCACTAACAGGACTGTGTGTAGTGTGACAGTGTTGCACTATTAGTGTGCATTCCTCTCCAACTTTACTTATTCTGCAGGAAAGCAGGACGTTAACAACATCCTGCTTTTCCTCCAATGACTTCCTCAACGAGTTTGTGTTCCCTGGGAAATAGATGTTGGAAGATTGTAAAAATGCTCCTGTAAAGTACAATGAGATATATCAATGTATTTTCTGTCACGGTTCTACACTGTTTAACAGCATCTTGTGGTGTGATAGGAGTGTCAACGATGTGAGTGATCTTTACGGTGAGATCTTTACGTGTGATCTTTACGGTGATATCTTTACGGTGTGATCTTTACAATGTGATTTTTAAGGTGTGCTCTTTACTGTGTCATAGGAGTGTAAAGGATGTGATCTTTACGGTGTGATCTTTACGGTGTGATCTTAACGGTGTGGTCTTTACGGTGTGGTCTTTACGATGTGATCTTAACAGTGGCGGGCTGTGCATTTCACACCTAGGCCTTCACTGGTGTCCTACATGAACTGATCCACCTCTTAACGCCATCATTATGACTCCACGGCTATAGAAACCATCAAAATTACACAGAAATGCAGTTTAACAGGGCGTTGCATCAGACAGGTATCTCATGTAGCAAGAAAGAATGCCATTGCTAAAGCAAGAAACCCAATTAGGACAATTCAACTATCTATTTTCACTGTAGCCACAGCCACCATACATACATCATCTCTAGCAAAAACGTCAATATTAACCTAATTAAATGACAAAAATATTAAAACGTTTGAATAAAATGCATTACTCACAAAAACTACTGATTATTTTTACGCAAAGTCCATCCTCCTTTCTTTCCTCAAGAAGAGTTTGATTACACTTTGATTATACAGTTTATCTGTGCGTTTCAGTTCCAACAACAAGTCCCTTTCTATCGCCATGGAGGCTGTAGGGGCATGCTGTCTCACTCTTACTCCTCTGTACTACTGGTTGGAGTCAACTAACAGCGTTTGCAACGCGAGCGAAAAGACAAGACAATGTTCCTTTGTTTTTAAATGTTTACTTGAAAGTCTTCAAACAAAATACAAGTCTTCACACGATATAAACTAGGGTCTTACGCACGGTCAAAAAACTGTGTAGCTGCCATCAATGTCAGACACCAAACTGAATTACGTTACGGCCGTTACCGTTATAACTATACAGTGATGTCATTACGTAAAAATCCCAAAACAGAGAATAACATATTTACCATTTATACCTCACTAAATTATGCATTTTAACAGTTTTACGCATTGTGAATTAGCATGAAATTACTATTAGCAGTTTTTAATCTTTTCAAACTAAATATTTATTATAAATCAATTATTGGCATATTGGCTCTTACAGAGGCTAATGCTAAAAGTCGAGTCTGTCCAGTCCTGTTTCTGGAGTGAGTTTTAATTCGCTACAGGGAATCGCTTTATTTATTTATTTATTATTCGCTTTATTTCAGTTTGTGCCTGTAGCTAACAATGCTTTGCTGGCTCTGACTAGTACCTCTCTGACCATCCAATCAAAGGATGTGAAAATACTGACGTCACTGGACGCCTGCTAGATGGCCTCGGTGTTGCCAACTCGAAATCTGATTGGTTAAAGCAACAGCGTCATTGCCACTTAATTTAAGCTACAGACGCCAGCACTATCGATTCTGAAGGCGTCAAGGCAGATTTCTTTGACCCTGGCAACACATGATGGCTGAAATATGATTGGATAAAAGCTCTAACATAAACATACACTAGTGGAAGCAGCGCAACCAAGAGAAAAGCTATGAAATGAAGAGAATAGACTATTGGAAATAATTTAATACATATTCATGGAAAAAAAAAATATTAAAACATAAGTTAGTGATTCTGATAGTGTTTAGGCCAGCAGAGAAGGCCTTGCTGGCCCTGGCAGCCCACCACTGGATCTTAACGCTGTGAGCTTTTCGGTGTGATCTTTACGGTGTGATCTTTACGTTGTGGTCTTTACGGTGTAGTTTTTACGTTGTGATCTTTAAGGTGTGATCTTTAAGGTGTGATCTTTACGGTGAGATCTTTTCGGTGTGATCTTTACGGTGTGATCTTTAAGGTTTGATCTTAACGGTTTGATCTTTATGGTGAGATCTTTACGGTTTGACCTTTACGATGTGATCTTTACAGTGTGCTCTTTACTGTGTCAGAGGAGTGCAAAGGATGTGATCTTTACGGTGTGATCTTTACGGTGTGGTCTTTACGATGTGATCTTAACAATGTGGTCTTTAGGGTGTGATCTTTACGGTGTGGTCTTTAAGGTTTGATCTTAACGGTTTGATCTTTATGGTGAGATCTTTACGGTTTGACCTTTACGGTGTGATCTTTACGGTGTGATCTTTACGGTGTGGTCCTTACGATGTGATCTTAACAATGTTATCTTTAGGGTGTGATCTTTACGGTGTGATCTTAACAATGTGATCTTTAGGGTGTGATCTTTACGGTGTGGTCTTTACGGTGTGATCTTAACAATGTGATCTTTAGGGTGTGATCTTTACGGTGTGGTCTTTACGGTAGGAGTGTCAGTGGACCCTGGCTGAGGACGTGTTCGTGGTCAACTTCAGCGTCACCTTGGACCCTCTGCCGCTGCTCAGCGTCCACCACTCCGCCCTAGTCTCATTGTCCTCCTCCGTCACCCCGGTAACGCTCTCCTGGGACTTCGGTGACCAGTCGCCGCGGGTAAACACCACGGAGACGGACATCACCATGGCAACCCATAAGTATGGGCTCCCCGGGCGTTACGGAGTCAGCGTCACGGCCTGGGCTGGACAGAAGGAGGTCTCAGATACATAATAATATACATTCCACACTATTTAAAAAAAAGACCTGTGATACAATTGTTGTTAGACATTTATTTTTGTTTCGTTGTTAACTTTCTTTCTTTTTATCTGTTTAGCACTTTGTAGCTCTGTTTAGAAAAGCGCTGTATAAATAAAGATTATCATTATTATTATTATTATTATTATTATTATTATTATTATTATTATTATACGCTATGCATGTGCATATATGCATGTTAGAGGTTTATTTGACTTAGCTACTATGTTAATATTTAGCTATTCTGGCTCTTCCCTCAATATTGGTTGTGTGCATGTGTTTCTGTGTGTGTGTGTGTGTGTGTGTGTGTGTGTGTGTGTACGTGGGGTTGTAGGTCACGGTGCGGCGGTCTCTGACGGTGACCCTCCCTCCCAGACTGGAGCTCCACTGTCCCGCTCTCGCCGTCGCCAATCAGCGCCTCGACATCCGATTGGTCAGCTGGGGCTCTGTGGGCGTGGCCGTCGACTGGAGCATCACCAAGGAAGGCCATCAGATCGCCAAGGGTACGAGAAGATATCCCTCCATCCGTCCCCACTGTGTCAATCCCGGAGGGGAGAGGAGAAGAGAGGAGAGAGAGCAGAGGAGACGAGAGAGAGGAGAGGAGAGGAGGGCATAGGAGAGAGAGGAGGGGAGAGGAGGGGGGAGGGGATAGGAGAGGAGAGAGAGGAGAGGAGGGGATAGGAGAGAGGAGGGGAGAGGAGAGAGAGGAGAGAGAGGAGGGGATAGGAGAGGAGAGGAGAGAGAGGAGAGGAGGGGATAGGAGAGAGAGAGGAGGGGAGAGGAGAGAGGAGAGGAGGGGATAGGAGAGAGAGAGGAGGGGAGAGGAGAGGAGAGAGAGGAGAAAGAGGAGAGGGGAGAGGAGAGAAAGCAGAGAGGAGGGGAGAGGAGAGGAGAGAGGGGATAGGAGAGAGGAGGGGATAGGAGAGGAGGGGATAGGAGAGGAGGGGATAGGAAAGAGAGGAGGGGAGAGGAGAGAGGAGGGGATAGGAGAGGAGGGGATAGGAGAGAGAGAGGAGGGGATAGGAGAGGAGAGAGAGGAGATGAGGGGATAGGAGAGAGAGAGGAGGGGAGAGGAGAGAGAGGAGAGAGGAGGGGATAGGAGAGGAGAGAGAGGAGATAAGGGGATAGGAGAGAGAGAGGAGGGGAGAGGAGAGAGGGGAGGGGAGAGGAGAGAGGAGAGGAGAAGAGAGAGAGGAGGGGATAAGAGAGGAGAGAGAGGAGGGGAGAGGAGGGGAGGGGAGAGGAGAGGAGAGAGAGGAGGGGAGGAGAGAGAGGAGGGGATAAGAGAGGAGAGGAGAGAGAGGAGGGGAGAGGAGAGAGAGGAGGGGAGAGGAGAGGAGAGAGGGGAGAGGAGAGCGAGGAGAGGAGAGAGAGGAGGGGATAAGAGAGGAGAGGAGAGAGAGGAGGGGAGAGGATAGGGAAGAAAGAAATCAAGTGTCACATCAGAGTCAGTTTGCGTCGGTGGGTGTGTGTGTGTGTGTGTGCTTGTTTGTCTCAGGTTGGATATTGTTCATTTCTGCGAACTGACCCACAAAAATGAGTAGCAAAAGAAAGGTTTGTATTCTGACTCAATAGCGTTTATTCACCTAAAGCAGCATTACTCATTGCGCGGCTCGCAAGCCACATGCGGCTCGCCAAGCCTCTATTTGCGGCTCGCATGGCGGTAAAAATATACAGTGATATGATCATGCAGTGAATACAGATATTTAAAAAAAACAATACAAACAATTATTTAAAAAATAAATCAACAGCGGCATTAAAAGGTGGAAATATAGCCTTGTCTAGAAAATATTTTTAAACTTGCTCGGCTCTACGCTGACAGCGGGGTTGCCAGATTGGCGGTTTTCCTGCATAATAAGAGAGAATGTGCTCTTTGGTTGGACTTATTCTTATTAACTTATTCTTCAATAGCTTCCATGTTATGTGACCCAGTGTCTCCACATTATTCCAGAAAATAGCACACAGTCACGCAAGTCTTAATTTTCCTCTCAAAGTGCACCAGATTGATGCATTCCAGGTTAAAAGGTACCAAATTTTCTTCCGGGGGAGCATGCCCCCGGACCCCGCTAAGGACCGGGTTCCCTCCACAGTTTCACAAAATTCTGTGGGAAACACTGCTTCAGGAAGGACATATTATTAAGCAGGCATACTTATTTATGACTGGATTTATAGCTTTTGATACTTTGCGGTAAAAATGGCTCTCCTGTTGACGTCGTCCTGTCAGTGCGGCTCTCCTGAAAAAAATAGTGAATACCACTGACCTAAAGAGTGATATTCTACTCCTCTAGTATGCTATGCAATAGTAGTATAGTATACTATTCCAGTATAATATACTATACCATTATAGTATACTATACTACTATAGTATATGTGCAGTACTACTAAACTGTACTACACCTGGACGCATGTTGTACATCCTGGCACTTAATGTACGCACTTATTGTATGTCGTATTTAGTTATAGTACTTAGTCGTGTAGCATCTTATCCTAGCTATCTTTGTTGTATGGAATGGAATGGGTTAAACTAGCGATTGTTGGTGCAGTATGGATGTTTATAGAACCAAGTGCAAAGCACTGACAGCGATATATCTTTTCACTTTCTTATGACAAATGTACTTATTGTAAGTCACTTTGGGTAAAAGCGTCTGCTAAACGTGCCATTAATGTAAATGTTAATGTACTATGGCCATGTTGGTCATTTCGGCGGAGAAACTAAAATCTAGAATTCTAGAATCTTGGAAAAATAAATGTTTCATTCCTTTTTCCAGGTGGCAGGTCATGTGACCTAAGGTCATGTGACTAAAGGGTTTTAAGTATCTGTTCACCTTCCAATCAGAGAGAAGCACATGATTCAAACATGAAGTATCAGACTTTGAATAACACCAAACCATCGCATACTGATATTGTCTGATGACATATGATAATGATATAATATCATAGATACTTTCCGATGTTATTTTATATTCATACTGTAGTACATCTTATCTCATGACCTTGTCTATATTTGAAGATGTTTATTCTTATCCCCTCCTACCTCACCGACCGGCAACAGTTCGTCTCGCTCTCTGGCCCCACATCCACCCTCTCTCCTGTCACGCAGGGGATCCCTCAGGGCTCAGTCCTCGGCCCCCTTCTTTTCATCTGCTACCTCTTCCCCCTTGGTCACATCATCCGCAACCTCAACCTGGACTTCCACTGCTACACGACACCCAGATCTACATCACCACCAAACCCACCCAAAATCCTCCCCTCACCCAACTCGAAACCTGCATCTCTACAATAAAAGCACGGCTGACCCTCAGCTCCCTCAAACTCAATAGTGACAAAACAGAGCTCCTCCTCATAGGCACCAAATCCACTCTATAAAAAACTGGACCCACACTCACCATCGACACCTCAACCATCACTCCCTCCCCCCTGGCCCGCAATCTTGGTGTTATCATGGACCTCACCCTCTCCTTTGATCCCATGTCAGCTCCATTGTTAAGACCTCCTACTTCCACCTCCACCGCATCGCCAAAATCAGACACTGCCTGTCCCCCCCTGCTGCTGAATCCCTTATCCACGCCTTCATCTCGTCCCGTCTAGATTACTGCAACTCCCTCCTCCCTGGCATCACCTCTCATTCCCTCCACAGACTCCAAATGGTCCAAAACTCTGCTGCACACCTTCTCACTCACACCCGGTCTCGTGAACACATCACTCCTGTTCTCTTCACTCTCCACTGGCTCCCCATCAAACAACGCATCAACTTCAAAAAATCCTCCTCCTGACTTTCAATGCTCCTCACCACCTGGCCCCGCCCTACCTGACCTCCTCATCCCCCATCGCCCCTCCCCAACCCTCAGATCCTCCTCCACTCTCACTCTGACCGTCAAACTTAAAACTTTCGGTGACAGAGCCTTCTCAAGAACAGCATCCCGACTCTGGAACTCTCTCCCCCAACCTGTCGGCGACTCTCCCTCGCTTCCCATATTCAAATCCTGTTAAAACCTGACCTCTTTTCCCAAGCCTTTGACCTCCCCTACCCATGACCACCTTATCCCTATCTATTATCACACTCCACCTTGCTTCTGTTCTTCCGCTTGTCTCCCTTGATTGTCCTCACCCTCTTCGTGTTTATGTCGCCGTCACTGTAAGCGTCTTTGGGTCACTGAAAAGCGCTATAGAAAAGTAATGAATTATTATTATTATTATTAGCAGTGATATTATTCTATCTCTCCCCAGCTGCCCCCTACTGCCCCCCGGACGGCCTGCCCCACGCCCCCCCCGCCCGCTGCTACCAGCTGGTCGCGGGGGAGGAGGGCTGGGCCGACGCCCGGAGACACTGCCTGGAGAGGGGGGGGGAGCTGGCCGTGGCCCGGGACGAGGGGCTCCCGGCCCCCGGCGTCACACAGTGAGTCTGAGGGGGAGAGAGGGAGGAGGGGGGAGAGAGAGGGGTGAGAGAGAGGAGGGGGGAGAGAGAGGAGTGAGAGAGAGGAGGGGGGAGAGAGAGGAGTGAGAGAGAGAGGAGGGGGGAGAGAGGAGTGAGAGAGAGAGGCTGTGTGTCTGAGGGGGGAGAGAGAGGGGTGAGAGAGGAGGGGGGAGAGAGAGGAGTGAGAGAGAGAGGAGGGGGGAGAGAGGAGAGAGAGGCTGTGTGTCTGAGGGGGGAGAGAGGGAGGAGGGGGGAGAGAGAGGCTGTGTGTCTGAGGGGGGAGAGAGGGAGGAGGGGGAGAGAGAGGAGTGAGAGAGAGAGGAGGGGGGAGAGAGGAGTGAGAGAGAGGCTGTGTGTCTGAGGGGGGAGAGAGGGGTGAGAGAGAGGAGGGGGGAGAGAGAGGAGTGAGAGAGAGAGGAGGGGGGAGAGAGAGGAGTGAGAGAGAGAGGAGGGGGGAGAGAGAGGGGTGAGAGAGAGGAGGGGGGAGAGAGGAGAGAGAGGCTGTGTGTCTGAGGGGGGAGAGAGGGAGGAGGGGGGAGAGAGAGGGGAGAGAGAGGCTGTGTGTCTGAGGGGGGAGAGCGGGAGGAGGGGGGAGAGAGAGAGAGGCTGTGTGTCTGAGGGGGGAGAGCGGGAGGAGGGGGGAGAGAGAGAGAGGGGGGAGAGAGAGAGAGGCTGTGTGTCTGAGGGGGGAGAGAGGAGGGGTCCTTTATCCGAGGGGGAGAGGTAGGGAGTATCAATGTCAAACAGGATTAATTTCGATTTAATATACATCATATTTCTTAACTTGATATACATCATATATGTTCATTTGTTGTAACCTTTATTTTTCCAGATAAAACAATTAAGAACGCTTTATTATTTTCAATGTTGATATGATCCAAGAGGCCCAACAAGAGTACAGATACAAATAACAAATACAAATGAAGGGATGTGTTTGTGTGTGTGTGTGTGTGTGCGCGTGTGTGTGTGTGCACGTGCGCTGATGCGAGTATGCGTGAGTGTGTGTTGCCTTAGTTGCCTTAGTTTTCACTTTTCAGTATCCACGCAGTCCATATTCGATTAAATTATGATTTCATTTAAAATCCAGTGTGCTCAGTAGTAGTTGATGCAAAAAAATTAGGCAAATACAAACATAGAAGCAAAATAAAATATAACCGCAAGTGCTGCTTAATGGGGTCCGAGCAAAATTAAAAGTCAAGAACACACTAATGGAAGATATATAAATATAACATATAATTGTCATATTTAAGGAAAGATGTTCCACTTATAACCCTGAACTTTCTGAAAATGTTTATTGATAAGCACACATTTCTCAAGTGAATTACGGGCTTTCTTCAAAGCATATACCTGAGTGGCAATGACAGAATTTCATTGTCAGCTTGTTCATAATGCTCTAATCAGGATTTGAACTCTCAACCTAAGAATCACCAGTACACGGCATTATCCCATTGAGCCACTGACATTCCTGAACTGCATGAAGCCTCATTCACATCGTGAAAATGTCGATTGATAAGCACACAACATCAAGAAAACTCCAAGCACACATTTCACAAGAGAATTAAGGGCTTTCTTGAGAGTACAGATCTCAAAATGTGCACTGTTAATGGTATCCACCTAATGATAGCCATATAGTAGATATACAATAACAAAATGGTCGTATAGACAAAATGGGTTGAGACTGTGGATGTTTGGCTTTTCTATGAAATTGTGGGGAAAGTAAACATTTTTAGAGCAGAAGACCAGGGTGAAAAAGATGCATCTGATTTTAGAGATTAATATGATGTAAGGTTTTTTAGTCCAGGTTAATCTAGTAAGGAGAAATAAGGCTAGGTCATATTTTTTTTAAATAGCGCCACCTTTGGGTGCAGTACCACACTTTGGGTTTATGGGTAGTGTGGGGTATTGGTATCCACCTAATAATGGTTGTATGTTTTTTTTATACGATATCAAAAGGGTCATAAAAGAAAAATGGGCTAACTGCTCCGACTTTATTGGCCAATAGTTCTCAAATGGAACAAAATAAAACAGATTCTGTTCGATGATTTTTGTGGGGCTTGGTCTAAACATTTTATGTGGCGATTTTGGTGAATTTTTGATTATTTTTGTTTCCTGTGAATCCTTTTATCGTATTTAGCTTTATTATGAAATGGGCATAAGACCCAGGGTTTTATAAATGCATCTGATTCTAGAGATTAATATTCTAAACAAATTTTGAGTTCAGGTCTATCTGGTGAGGAGAAATAAACCTAATTCATGATTTTTTACAATAGCGTCACCTTTGGGTTTATGGGTAGAGGGGGTAATTGGTAGCCATACCTGAAAATGTCAAGAGTTTTCGACTTACGTTATAGGCTGCAGTATGACTTTTACAGAATTTGAGGGGAAAAACGTTACAGAAACAATAGGGGGCCAAGCAGCTTTGCTGCTCGGACCCCTAATAAGACACAGACAGAGAGACAAGTACAACCTAACCCATGTACTGCCGTGTACTAACCCTAACCCCTAATAAGACACAGAGACAAACACAACGTAACCCATGTACTGCCGTGTACTAAACCCTAATAAGACACAGAGAGACAAACCCAACCTAACCCATGTACTGCCGTGTACTAACCCTAACCCCTAATAAGACACAGAGAGACAAACACAACCTAACCCATGTACTGCCGTGTACTAACCCTAACCCCTAATAAGACACAGAGAGACAAACACAACCCAACCCATATACTGCCGTGTACTAACCCCTAATAAGACTCAGACAGAGAGACAAACACAACCTAACCCATGTACTGCCGTGTACTAACCCTAACCCCTAATAAGACTCAGACAGAGAGACAAGCACAACCTAACCCATGTACTGCCGTGTACTAACCCCTAATAAGACTCAGACAGAGAGACAAACACAACCTAACCCATGTACTGCCGTGTACTAACCCTAACCCCTAATAAGACAGACAGAGAGACAAACACAACCTAACCCATGTACTGCCGTGTACTAACCCTAACCCCTAATAAGACTCAGACAGAGAGACAAACACAACCTAACCCATGTACTGCCGTGTACTAACCCTAACCCCTAATAAGACTCAGACAGAGAGACAAACACAACCTAACCCATGTACTGCCGTGTACTAACCCTAACCCCTAATAAGACTCAGACAGAGAGACAAACACACATGCACCTAACATGCAGCAATCTTGGAATTCTTGGAATTCTTGGATTTCGCGTACACTTCTGCACGTTTGATATCCATCATATATGTTTATTTGATACATATCATATATTTTAGTTTAAAATACATCATATATCTTATTTGATATTGATAATAGATCTTCTTATACTCTATGTCAGGGATGGGCAGCTTTGATAAAAGGGAGGGCCACACAAACTTTCACCTCACTACCAGAGGGCCACACAAATTTTCACCTCACTACCAGAGGGCCACGTATATCAACATGCACTTTCACCATTATAACCTTGTCACTTAATTGGCCTACTAAAGCTAACTAATTTAATAAATAGAACAAATATACTGGCAATCAAAGTTTATTATACCAATTTTCAAACATTACAGACAATTTGGCTCTTTCAGTCAGGAACACATGACCCAAACAAGGCTCACTAGTGGGCCAACATTTCAAACATTTCAATTTACATATTTATTTTTTAAGAACAATCCATATTCCAACAATAACATTTATATTTTCATAAGAAAAATCAGCATTTCACCATGGGTGAGTAGTGAACTTTACACATAAAGAAAAAATCCACATTCTTTGAATATATTATTTCAGTGCAATGGGGTCTCAAACAATTGTCTAATATTGCAACAAAAACCAAAACATATCTATCTCTAATAGTGCAATTCTAAAAAAAAAATTGTTACCTCTGTAAAGTCCTGTCTTAATGAGACACTTGTGGCCTCTCCTGCTGGCGCACAATAGACTGAATGTCAATCTCATTATTGGTGCATCCAATCTGCATGAGCTGGAAGAGTGTCTCATCGGTCAGTCGGTTTCGTTCTTTGGACTTGATGTTCTTCATCATTGAGAAGTTGCTCTCGCAGATGTAAGTGCTCCCAAACATGCTGGCCATCGAAAGTGCAAAATCCCTCAGGATTGGAAATCGGGACTCTGGTAGCAGTCTCCAAAAGGAGATTCCCCTCTCGTTGCGGTTTGCTTGGAAAAACGGGTCTGCCTGTAGTTTGCACAGTTCAAGCTGCAGCTCAGGGGGCTGCTCGCTGACAGCAGCAGAGAGCGGGTCAGTGAACAACGCGATGCGTGGCTGCATGGCGTAGAAGTCTTGGAAGCGGCTCTTAAACTGCTGCTGCAGTTTTTCGATTTCTGCTTTGTACTTGGTTTGCATGGTTTCCTCGCATTCGGGAGCATCTTTGCGCATCTCTTCACATGAGGGGAAGTGTGCCAAATTCGGACGGTCGGATTGGAAGCCTTCTTTAAACAGGGCTAGTTTAGCATTAAACGCGTTCATGTGTGCATACAGATCCGACACAGTTTGGCCTCTTCCCTGCAACTGCAAATTCAGGGGATTGAGATGAGATGTGATGTCTGCAAGGAAGGCCATGTCACAGAGAAAATCAGTGTCCCTGAGTTGACTGCAGTACGCACTGGTGTCACATCGTATGCTCTCCTCGAGAAATACAGGGATTTCAGAGCGCAGCGCAAAAAACCTCTCCAAGCATTTCCCGCGGCTCATCCACCTTATCTCCGTATGCATCTGTAAATCCCCGTACGCCGCGCACACTTCATCCAAAAAGGCTACAAACTTCCGATGATTAAGAGACCTGTTTCCTCCTCGAATGAGATTGGTAACTTTCGTTACTAAATTCATGACATGGCTGAAGTTCATAGACTTGGCACAGAGGGCCTCCTGCAATATAAAATAAATTGGATTCACCAACATTGTAGTCATTATTTATTTTTAAATCTCACTAAGACAAACACATTGATAATTAGGGCTGCCTCACAGGCGAACAAACGTTAGTCGACCAGAAAGGACGGGAAGAGAAGTGGAATCTGTCTCAGATTAAAATCGTGACTTTTAAAGCACCAAATGACTTGCTTTAACGAGTTTCGTTAGTTTATAATTTTATGAATGATAAAATATAATTTCCAGGAGGCTGTTCAGTCAGAAAATAACGGATCATTAGTAAAAGCGTTTGCCCGGCCGCTCCGTGCCTGCCTCCGCCGCCGATCTCTGACAGCACCGCAAACCATTCGTCGATAACCGGAATAAAGTGGCAACGACTAGGAAAGTTTTTAGTTGGGGGCAGCCCTATTTATCACCGATAACAATAGCTGAAAATAACGTTACCAACCTGATGTATGATGCAGTGCAGTATTGGACAGTCAACGCCACTCTGTCTGAGAAGCCTGGCGAATCCAGTGCGTCTTTCTTGCATTGATGGCGCACCGTCAGCAACAACAGCTGATAGCTTGTCAAAGCCTCCGTGCTCACTCACAACACTTTCAACAGCGTTGAAAATGTCCTGTCCTTTGGTAGTGTCATGCAAAGACACCAGTTTCAATAACTCCTCATGCACTTCAAATGAACTGTTTACTGCTCGTGTGTAGATGAGGAGCTGGCTTACATCCATCACATCTGTACTCTCATCTAGCGCTAAGGAAAAGTACTTGCAGTCGTTCATGATTTCCCTGAGCTTTCCCTCGACATGATTTTGAATATCAAAAATTCTTCTGGTCACTATGCGTCGGGACAGAGAGACCGTTTCAAAGTTCTTAGCCATGCTGTCGTCTCCAAAAGCTTTCGCCATCTCAACTGCACATCGCTTCACCATTTCACCATCTGACAGGGGCTTCTTTGCTTTAGCAAGCTCAAGGGAAACAACATAAGATGCTTTCAGTGACGATTCCTGTGTGGTCGTGGCTTTGGTAAAAAAGCTTTGCTGACGGTGTATTTTTCGCTTGAGATCAGCAACGATAGCGGCTCTGGCAGCTCCGGTGTACTTGTCATACTTTTCTTTGTGCGTGGCGTTGTAGTGGCGGCTCAAGTTAAAATCCTTCATTGCCGATTTTTTGTTTCCAAGCACACTAAACACATGGGTTTTCCTTTGCAATCTGTAAAAAGATAATCTGTTTCCCATCTTGGCTGGAAAACGCGATTTTCTCCTTCTAGTTTTCTTTTTTGAGCGCTCATGTTTGTAAAATTCTTTTTTTTTTGTAAATCCCGCTAAAAGAGGTGAGGTCGACGTGGTAATTCCAAGACCATCCACTTGGCTACATACCTTTACATTTTCCGGGAGCGCCATCTAGCGGCTGACATAATTAATTACAGTTTGGTTCAAATGACGACTGAAAAAACAATAATATATACAAATGAACTCGCGGGCCGCACAAATTCGACCCGGGCCGGCAGTTGCCCATCCCTGCTCTGTCATGGTTTATTTGAGGGGGTCATAGAGTTGTTGACATTATCCACCCTACATTATTCCTCAATTATTCCTGAACCTCTCCATTCCTCCGGGCGAACCACAGAAACCTTGTTATGTACTGGGACCACCTCGTTATATAATGGGACCACCTCATTATGTACTGGGACCACCTCGTTATATAATGGGACCACCTCGTTATGTACTGGGACCACCTCGTTATGTACTGGGACCACCTCGTTATGTACTGGGACCACCTCGTTATGTACTGGGACCACCTCGTTATATAATGGGACCACCTCGTTATGTACTGGGACCACCTCGTTTTGTACTGGGACCACCTCGTTATATAATGGGACCACCTCGTTATACAATGGGACCACCTCGTTATGTACTGGGACCACCTCGTTATGTACTGGGACCACCTCGTTATGTACTGGGACCACCTCGTTATGTACTGGGACCACCTCGTTATATAATGGGACCGCCTCGTTATGTACTGGGACCACCTCGTTATACAATGGGACCACCTCGTTATGTACTGGGACCACCTCGTTATTTAGTTGGGCCACTAGCCGTTGGGTACCTTGTAACAGACGTCCCGTAACAGAGAACTCTGAGAGGAGAGTTGATGTCCCAATGATCTGACTGCACTCACAGAGAGGCATCGGTGAAAGCAAAGCCGAAATCAAAGCCGGACGGACGCACCAGCCGGAGGACCAGCGCTAAGCGGGCCTACATCTGCCAGTACAGCCCCCAGGGTAGGGCACGCACACAAACACACAGTCACTCACGCATACACACACACGCAAACGCACACACACACACACGCAAACGCACACACACACAGGCACTGGCACACAAGCATGCACACAAACACAAAAACACACGCTTGAGTATACTTCACAGGTTTCTGCATGGGTGATCAGCTTCTCGGACATCATGCGGTCTAGTGTTCTTTTGTGTCTCGTCGCTTTGAAGAATATTCCCATTAATGTCTTCAGGGCATTCTCCCTCTCTCTCTCTCTCTCTCCCTCTTGGTCTCTCTCCCTTTCTCTCTCTCTGTCTCTCTTTCTCCCTCTTGGTCTCTCTCCCTCTCTCTCTCTCTCTCTGTCTCTCTCTCTCCCTCTCGGTCTCTCTCTCTCTCTCCCTCTCCCTCAAACAGAGTGGAGAACAGGGAAGGGCAGGAGGCAAAGGCAGTGTGGATGGTCAATATTAGAGCGAGACTCTGGCTAGATTTTAGATTTTATAAACACATTAGAGACTTGGACGCTTTTAAACAGCTCTGGTGTTTCAATGACATTGTCTGTTCAGTCATTGATGAGGAGTTGGTGTTTGCACAAGCTTTCACTAGATAAGCTACTTTGCTGAACGTACTAGTGATCTTAAAGCACAAGAACTTTGGTTGAACTGTTGAAATGTAAAAACTAACATTATGTGAATAAAGTGCTTTGTTAAAAATCAAAAAAAAAAATCTCTCTCTCTCTCTCTCTCTCTCCCTCTTGGTCTCTCTCCCTCTCTCTCTCTCTCCCTCTCTCTCTCTCTCCCTCTCCCTCTCCCTCTCCCTCTCTCTCTCTCTCCCTCTCCCTCTCCCTCTCTCTCTCTTTCTCTCTCTCCTCTCGGTCTCTCTCCCTCTCCCTCTCTCTCTCTCTCTCTC
>NC_136935.1:52839060-52863009 GCF_949987615.1 Pollachius pollachius | reverse complement strand
TCTCTCTCTCTCTCTCTCTCTCGCTGTTTCATGCTGGGAGCGAGTTGTGCGAGTAAGTCAGGAGCGTGTGCGTTTCAATCTTGATTCCTTTTTGTTTGTAATTTAACGAGAGTGCACTGGTGATAGTTACTTAATTGACACTCGTTTTCTGGGGAGTTTGGGGTTTTGTGCGTGGTGTTGTGCCGACCGGCGTAATCGCCGGATGGCGAGTTCGCTCAGCTCACGAGGAAGCATGGCATCAAAGTTGGTGCCGGTTTCCCGTGCTAGCGTGGAGGACATCGGGCTGGCTGTGGGAGAGGTAGTCGGGCATGGCAGCGTGAAATCAGCCGCTCGGATGAATAGTGCCGTAGTCCTCTTCCTGGACCAGGTGGAGAAGGTGAACCGCGTCGTCGAGACGGGTCTCACGGTGAATGGAATGTTTGTGCAGGTGGTAACGTTGACGCAGCCGGCAACAAAAATAACCTTGTCCAATGTCCCTCCTTTTATTACTGACGAATTTCTCAGTAGAGAGCTATCCAGGCATGGAAAAATCGTCTCACCGATGAAAAAGATCCTGTCTGGGTTTAAGTCTCCTTTGATGAAACACGTTGTGTCTCACCGGAGACACATATATATGATACTTAACAATCGGGATGCGGAGCTCAACCTCCGCTTTCATGTTAAAGTAGATGATTATGACTACGTGATCTTCGCTTCCTCGTCGGTAATGAAATGCTTTGGTTGTGGTGTGGAGGGACACACCGTGAGGGCCTGTCCGGGGCGCGGGGAGCCGGCTCCGCCTGGCCCGGGGAGGGAAGGGGCGACCTCCGCCGCTCCGCCGGTTGGAGCGGGGCGGGGGGGATCTCTGCGGAGCTCGGTTCCGCTGCCGCGGTTACGCCAACGGAGGGAGTTGCAGTTGCGGGGCCGAGTGCGGTTTTCGGGGGGCCGATCGCCGCACCGCGCACGACAGTCAGCAGGACTGCCGTGTGCGACACTGAGGACGGTGTAGGAGTGCACATTGGTGAGGTGGAGGTGGGTGAGAGTGAGGTGAGTGTGGAAAAACTAACTAAAAAATACAAAAAAATGGAAGTAAAGGGGATGGGTGAGGAAAATATAGAGACAATAAGAAGTGGTGGGGAGAAGAATGTGAAAGAGGTGAGTGAGATCAGCAAGGCACAGGGTAAACCAGCTGAGTTTGAAGTGGGCGAGAGTGAGGTCAGTGGGGAAAAACTAAGTGAGGACACAAAAAGGTGGGAGAAAATGGGATGGGTGAGGAAATTATAGAGACAATTGGAGGAAGTGGTGGGGAGGAAAATATGAAAGTGGTGAGCGATATCAGCGAATCACAGGGTGAACCAGCTGAATCTGGGGAAACGGTAGAAGGTGAGGCAGGTGAAGCCAGTGGGATGCAGGGGCAAGAAGAGGGCAGCTCATTGGCGGAACAGATAGTAGAAGAGGAGATGATGGTGGAGGAGGAAGCAGTAGAAGGAAGGCCAAAGCCTGCAACAAAACACAGAGGGAAGGCTAAAAACAAAAGCAGTGATTCAAAGGCAAGCAAGTTGGGGAAAGACAGGCAGACTGGGGAAAAACAAACTGCACAGACAGACAGTGACAGTGGAGAGGAAAGTCTCTCAGATGACAGTGACATCGTGCACATAGAAAAGCTAAGTTGTAGTCAGCAAAAGAGAATATATTCACCGGAGAGAATTAAGTCCTTTCTTCAGGACACCAAAAATGTAAAAGGAGTTAAGCTTGAGGAATATTTCCCAGATATCTCAGCATTTTATGTTTCTGCCAGATTTTATGCCAACAACAGACTTGAATCTGGTATTACAGACCAGGAAATGTACAGACTTAGGAAACTGGTGCTGAAAGCAAGAAGGCAGATGAACAGCAATGAGCGTAGAAACTCTGATGTGTGTCTTAACTAAATTAATGGTTTTATTACTTCTATTTTTTAATTTCGTTTTAAACACCCCACTCATGACTGAGATTTTTAGTATGGGAAGTCTCAATGTCAATGGAGCAAGGGAGACAAAAAAAAGGGCACTCATTTATGAGACTTTTAAAACAAAACAAATTGATGTCCTTTTTCTACAAGAGACCCATAGGTGTGCTCAAAATGAGGTAGATTGGAGAAGGGAATGGGAAGGGGATGTAGTCCTGAGCCACAACACTAGTCTCAGTGGAGGAGTGGGCTTCCTTTTCTCCAGGAGTTTCTCTCCAGTTTCCATGGAGGTCGAGCATGTCATCATGGGGAGGTTGCTTTTAATTAAAGCTCGGTTTGAACAATTTAATGTGGTTCTTATAAATGTTTATGCTCCAACCAGATACAGAGAGGTACAGAGAGGAAGCTGTTTTTAGAAAAAATAACAAATCAATTAAATAGTTGCAACTCAGAGGATTATCTATTCCTGGGTGTAGATTTCAATTGCACGGAAAATGAGACATTAGATCGCAACCATGCAGAGCCACATCCAGCCTCTCAACATGCACTGAGGCAGCTGGTCATTTCTCATGGCCTGGTGGACGTGTGGAGAAGGACGCATGTAGACTGCCGACAGTACACATGGTCCCACCTCAGAGAGAATAGGATCTCCTCAGCTAGACTTGATCGTTTTTATGTCTTTAAGCATCATTTTAACATTCTTAAAATGTGTAAAATTTTGCCCACCGGTTTAAGTGATCATTCCTTGATTGTCTTTCATGTTCTAATTAGAGATTTCAAGCCAAAAAGCGCACATTGGCACTTTAACTCTGTTTTAACATTGGACAGAAAGGTTAAGGATGCTTTGGGTTTCTTTTGGGGTGTTTTTAGGCAGACAAAGGGGGATTTTAGTAGTCTTAGGCAATGCTGGGACCATGGAAAGACTCAAATTCAACTTCTATGTCAGCAGCACACCCTCAATGTCTCACAGGACATCACTCGGTCTATGAAGGACTTGGAGACTGTTATAGTGGAGTTGGAAAAGATGAGTGAGTCATCTGGAGAAAGGGGATATATTGAAATCCTCAAAGAAAAAAAGCTAGCTTTAGCTAACCTGCTGGACACCAAAGTACAGGGGGCGTTAGTCAGGTCCCGAGTTCAGAACATCTCTGAGATGGACGCTCCCTCTAGCTTCTTCTTCGGCCTGGAGAGGAAGAACGGACAGAGGCGGGTAATCCACACATTGCTCTCAGACACAGGCCAAGAGCTGACGGAGCCAGGGCAGATAAGAGCGAGAGCTGTTGGTTTTTATTCCTCCCGCTACTCTTCAGAGTATGAGGAGAAGGACACACTGGAGGGGTTCTGCAGTGGGCTACCTCAGGTCTCTATGGAGACCAACTTACAACTAGAGAGGCCTCTGCACATTGAGGAGCTTCTAGCCGCCTTGCAGAGCATGCAGGGGCGGAGGGCTCCGGGCATCGACGGTCTGACAGTTGAATTCTATAAAGTGTACTGGGATATTTTATCTGCAGACTTGTTGGATGTTTTAAATGAGAGCCTGGCCTGCGGCTCCATGCCAATGTCCTGCCGTAGAGCAGTCATTACGCTTCTACCGAAAAAGGGGAATTTGCAGGATATGAAGAACTGGCGGCCTGTGTCTTTGCTTTGTGTGGATTACAAGCTTCTGTCCAAAGCCTTTGCCAACAGGCTGAGGGAAGCTATGGAGCAGTCCATCCATCGGGACCAGACGTACTGTGTGCCCGGCAGGTCCATGGTAGACAATGTCTACCTGATTCGAGATGTCTTGGAGGTCTCTAAGTCTATTGGCATTGATACTGGTTTGATTTCCCTAGACCAGGAGAAGGCATTTGACCGCGTTGAACACAACTTCCTATGGAAAGTTATGGCGAAATTCGGGTTCAGCGCTGGTTTCATAGCCAAGATCAAAGTCTTGTACAGTGAGGTTGAGAGTGTGTTGAAATTCAACGGCGGTCTGTGTGCTCCTTTTAGAGTGTGCAGAGGCGTCAGGCAGGGCTGTGCTCTGTCCGGGATGCTCTATGCACTCTCCCTAGAACCCCTCCTCAGCAAAATACGCTCCAACCTACAAGGTCTGGTTTTACATGGTTTTAGTGAGAATGTTGTCTTATCTGCATACGCTGATGATGTCATTGTTTTTACTAAGAACCAAAGAGATGTGGACATTTTAACAAGTATCATTAGTGACTTTACAGCTACATCGAAAGCGAGGGTTAACTGGAGAAAGAGCGAGGCCCTCGCTGTCGGTGAATGGCGTGGCGGTCTCCCAGTTCTTCCCCAAAATTTGACCTGGAAGAGGGATGGCTTAAAGTACCTTGGTGTCTTTCTTGGGAAGGAAACCATAGCCCAGAAGAACTGGGAGAACGTCACTGAAAAAGTTGAAGGTAAACTTAAAAAATGGAAATGGCTACTGCCGCATATGTCCTATAGAGGTAGAGTTTTGGTTTTAAATAATCTAGTAGCCTCCCAACTGTGGCACCGCCTTGCATGTGTTGACCCTCCCTCAGGCTTATTAGCCCAAATTCAAAGAAAGATGGTGGATATTTTTCTGGGATGGGTTGCACTGGGTGCCACAGGGAGTCCTGTTTTTATCTAGAGAGGAGGGGGGACAAGGCCTCATCCACCTGGCCAGTATAACAGCCACTTTTAGAATTCAGTTTTTACAAAAGTTTCTGTCTGGTCCGACAGACTTGGTATGGAGGAATGTGGCCAGCTGCATTCTCAGACGTGTAAGTAACCTGGGGCTGGATACTGCTCTGTTTTTAACTGATTCTAAATTCTTAGAATTAAGTGGGTTACCTCCGTTTTATCAGGGTGTTTTTAAGTCATGGGCGCTTTTTAGTCATAAAACGTGTCAAGAAGCTAACTCTGTACTGGTTGTTAAAGGAGCCACTAATCCACGGGGCCAGGCTGGACATCACCAACAGTACCACCCCCGGCCTGACGGGGGCACTGTGCAGTTCAGGGACCGTTTGTCTGCAGCAGTTGTTCGATGTAGTGGGGCCAGCGCTGGACAATGTTGGGGCCCTGGGCACTCTGCTGGGCCTTCGATCACACCGAGTGGCTGGGAGACTCCTGGAGCTCTGGAGACAGAGATTGTCTATCAAAGAAAAAAGACTTCTGATGGACTACAACCTAGGGAGAGCCACACCAGACCCCGCTGACCCCTTCCCTGATGTCCACCTGAGCCCCGTGGTAGGGGAGCTGACAGGCTCCCTGCTCACTCCCTGTCGCCCAAATAGGCTCTCCGTAAACAGGGCTGATAAAAAGACTCTCTATGCGAACTGTGTGAAGAGCATCAACCGTGCCGGGCTGAGCAACCGCCCCCCCACCGTGTGGACCAACAGGTTAGGGGGCTGCAATGGGCCCGGCCCACAGTGGAAGTTGTTCTATAAACCCCCCCTCAAGAAGCGGACTGCCGACCTCCAGTGGAGAATTTTACATGGCGCCATCGCCTCCAATTCTTTTATTTCTGTTCTTAATCCAGCTGTTTTGAGCATGTGTCCTTTCTGTAATCTCTGTGAGACTAGCATTGGTTTTTAATTTGTTTGGTGTCAATTTCTCTGAGAATGTTTTTATCATGGGGGCTGAGTACGAAAAAGAAAGGAAGGACAAGTGGCAATTATTAAATTATCTCCCGGGGGAAGCAAAAATGGCAATCTACATTAGTAGAAAAAACCGTGTAGAAAACAAAGAAGGACAGGATTCACGCACAGTCTGGCTCTGCAACATCGGGGCCAGGCTGTGGCTAGAGTACACATTTTATAAGAATATTGGAGATTTGGACACTTTTAAAAATCGCTGGTGCTACAAAAACATTGTCTGTTCTGTTGTGGAGGATGACTTGCTGTTTGCACACATTTTTAAAAGATAAGCTATCTCAAAACGAAGAGACACGCACAAATCATACTTTATTAATGCTCATGTAACATAACTAATATGTAAATAAAGTTGGTTTGTAAATCTCAAATCTCTCCCCCTCTCTCTCTCTAGCTTCTGTTGCTCTCAGGGCTCAGTGTGCTTCATCCCGGTCGTCTCTCGTCCCTGGAGTTCCTCTCTGTGGGTTTGAGCTCTGAGACGCAGGTCCTCCTCCAGACCTTCAGACCCCACTGTCACCATCCCGGTGTGCACCTGCTGCTGCCAGGTGATACAGAGAACTCTCACACACACAGCACACATGTGGCATGTACTGGGGGCTTATTGAATATCATTCTGAATATTCAACACTCATTCTGAATATTCAACTCACAGTTCTGACCCTCACCAGATCCTAACCCAGGTAATAATAAAACATGATTCACAGATTTGAGGCGCGTCGTCCTGATAGAACTGATAGACAAGTATGACCTCTGACCTCCGCTTCTCCACTAATCTGTGTGTGTTTGTGTGTGTGCGTGCGTCCTCAGGTTGCAGTGGTGCGGTGTGTTCTCCAGTGGCGGTGTGTGTGCCCTCAGACCCCAGCCTCCAGCCCCGGCCGGCCCCCTGCCCACCGCTGCAGCAGTGGTGCCCGTTCCAGGGCCGCTGCCAGGAGCTCTCCAGCCCCTGCCCGCTCTCCGGCCCCAACGCCTCCCAGGCAGGGCCTCCTCCCCCCGGGGCCCTGAGGCCACGATACGCCCTCGCAGACGAGGTGCTGCTGACCCTCCCCGCGGGCCCGCCGGCACACGTCCTGGTGAGAGAGGGGGGCACTCTGGTTAGGGTTAGTTCTCTGGGGGGCACCTGTCAGCTCCCAGTGGTACCAGTGAAGGCTCACTGTGTATCGATGGCAGGTTGTAATATTCGAGGCGTATAATTACCCACTCTTTGGTTGCCTCTGATTATGAAGGGGTAGTACACACGCCCAACCGGTGGATGCACTGGAATGAGGTTGATGTTGTTTCCTCGTTATCCTCATGTTTAGTCTGTCAAGGCATCAGCTACAGTGTCTCACAGTGTGTCTCACAGTGTGAGACACACTGTGAGACACACTGTGAGACACTGTGTGTCTCATTGTGTCTCACAGTGTGTCAGTGTCTCACAGTGTGTCTCAGTGTCTCTCAGTGTCTCACAGTGGGTCTCAGTGTCTCACAGTGGGTCTCAGTGTCTCACAGTGTGTCTCACAGTGTGTCTCAGTGTCTCACAGTGTCTCTCAGTGTCTCACAGTGGGTCTCAGTGTCTCACAGTGGGTCTCAGTGTCTCACAGTGTGTCTCACAGTGGGTCTCAGTGTCTCACAGTGTGTCTCAGTGGGTCGCAGTGTCTCAGTGTGTCTCAGTGTCTCACAGTGGGTCTCAGTGTCTCACAGTGGGTCTCAGTGTCTCTGTGTCTCACAGTGGGTCTCAGTGTCTCACAGTGTGTCTCAGTGGGTCGCAGTGTCTCAGTGTGTCTCAGTGTCTCACAGTGGGTCTCAGTGTCTCACAGTGGGTCTCAGTGTCTCACAGTGTGTCTCACAGTGGGTCTCAGTGTCTCACAGTGTGTCTCAGTGGGTCGCAGTGTCTCACAGTGTCTCACAGTGTCTCACAGTGTGTCTCAGTGTCTCACAGTGGGTCTCAGTGTCTCACAGTGGGTCTCAGTGTCTCACAGTGTGTCTCACAGTGGGTCTCAGTGTCTCACAGTGTGTCTCAGTGGGTCGCAGTGTCTCACAGTGTGTCTCAGTGTCTCACAGTGGGTCTCAGTGTCTCACAGTGGGTCTCAGTGTCTCACAGTGGGTCTCAGTGTCTCACAGTGTGTCTCACAGTGGGTCTCAGTGTCTCACAGTGTGTCTCAGTGGGTCGCAGTGTCTCACAGTGTCTCACAGTGTCTCACAGTGTGTCTCAGTGTCTCACAGTGGGTCTCAGTGTCTCACAGTGGGTCTCAGTGTGTCTCAGTGTCTCACAGTGGGTCTCAGTGTCTCACAGTGTGTCTCATTGTCTCTCAGTGTGTCTCAGTGGGTCTCAGTGTGTCTCACACAGTGTCTCACAGTGTGTCAATTTCGAATTATAAATAAGTACAATCCATAACATTAGCTCTCTGGCTCATAGCTCAGCGGACTACAATACCTCCCGTTGCCAAGTCGTAGCTACGGTCCGTCCTATTTATGTGAAAAACTTTATATTTGGATTGTAAAACGCATGAAAATATAAATTAATGATCTTAATTTATTCTCCTTGGCAAGTGACCATGGAATTAGTGGAATTATGCCCTTTGAGGTGTCAAAAACATGTATCATCGATCGTAATTAAAGGGGGCTACTGTTTGAGGGAGATTAACTCAAACAGAGTGTACATTTAATAAGCATGCAATACGAATAAGAAAAGGCATAATTATTAAAGTATTTGAATTGTTTTATTATGTTGGCAAGCAAGAAGTAGAGTAATTGGGATAATCAGTCTTATTAAAAGGGTTTGTGCAACCAACCGCACAACAAGACATGATTGCGGCTCTTGTCGCTCTCGTCTCTTTCTGCCAATGACATGTGCATGGAGCAGGTAGTGACGTAGAGTATTAAAGTCTATTATAACACGGCTCTTCTCAATGCCGTGGCTTCGTTCACTTGCATGTGCCCTTCACAACAACGTCAGCGTCTTTGGATGCTAAGCGACCTAAATGTCTTTGGCTAACTATTTCTCTGCTGATCAACACTACGAATGCAAACAAATAAATTGTAAAAAGACACACCGTGTGAAGTTATTTTTTCATTTGGCAAGTAGCCGCTCATTATCGAAAATAAACCCCCACCCGCTCGAACCAAGACACCTCCGTTTCGCGTCGGTGTCCGGTTCGCCCTGCCCACTCTGCATGTGGAAGGGAATAGCTTTATTTGTAATTACAATATTATGCTGCTGTATTATCAGAGACCCCCACAGATATTTGAGTTTGCTGCTTTCATGGGAGCCAGGGTTACTAACTAACTAACTAACTAACTAACTAACCCTAACCATAGCCAGACCTCTCTCTATGGGAGCTTAGCTCCCATAGAGAGAGGTCTGGGTTACTAACTAACTAACTAACTAACTAACTAACCCTAACCATAGCCAGACCTCTCTCTATGGGAGCTCAGCTCCCATAGAGAGAGGTCAGGGTTACTAACTAACTAACTAACCCTAACCATAGCCAGACCTCTCTCTATGGGAGCTCAGCTCTCACTGGCTCCCACCTAACTCGAACCCTGGTCTCACAGTGTCTCACGGTGTGTCTCACAGTGTGTCTCACAGTGTGTCTCACAGTGTGTCTCACAGTGTGTCTCACGGTGTGTCTCACGGTGTCTCTCACGGTGTGTCTCACGGTGTGTCTCACAGTGTGTCTCACGGTGTTTCTCACAGTGTCTCACAGTGTGTCTCACAGTGTGTCTCACGGTGTTTCTCACAGTGTCTCACGGTGTGTCTCACAGTGTGTCTCACGGTGTGTCTCAGTGTCTCGCGGTGTGTCTCGCGGTGTGTCTCGCAGTGTGTCTCACAGTGTCTCACGGTGTGTCTCACGGTGTGTCTCACGGTGTGTCTCACGGTGTGTCTCACGGTGTCACACGGTGTGTCTCACGGTGTGTCTCACGGTGTGTTTCAGAGTGTCTCACAGTGTGTGCCCTGTTTGTCCTCAGGTGAGAGAACATCTAGAAGACCTGCTGGTGTCCCCCGGTGATGTCATCGCCCTGCAGCACGACGCCGGCCCCGGTCGCCTCCTCCACTGCCCCGCCTCCCCGCTGTCTCCATGGCGACAACCTGTCCTCGCCGTCAACCTAACGGAGTGGTTCTGGGCTCCCGGCCCAGGGGAGAGCGGCGCGGCGGACAGAGACCCCGGAGACAAAGACTCTGGAGACAGAGGAGACAGACACCCCGGGGTCGGTCTGGTCCTGGACGTGGAGGCGCTGGTGCAGGATGGGGAGGGGGCCTGGCTGGGGGAGGTGGTCTGCCCCGTCAGGGTGCTCTACGTGGGACAGGCTGAGACCCCACTCCAGGGGGAGCAGCTCTCAGCGGGCCTGCCCCACACCGGCCTCTACACCATGCAGGTCAGAGCCACACTAACACTTCACACTAACCCCTTCACACTAACCCCTTCACACTAACCCCTTCACACTAACCCCTTCACACTAACCCCTTCGCACTAACCCCTTCACACTAACCCCTTCACACTAACCCCTTCACACTAACCCCTTCACACTAACCCCTTCACACTAACCCCTTCGCACTAACCCTCATAGGGGGTTAGTGTGGGTCGTAGGGTTAGTGTAAGGGTTAGTGTTAGAGTTAGTAGGGTTAGTGTTAGAGTTAGTAGGGTTAGTGTAAGGGTTAGTAGGGTTAGTGTTAGAGTTAGTAGGGTTAGTGTAAGGGTTAGTGTAAGGGTTAGTTGGGTTAGTGTTAGGGTTAGTGTTAGAGTTAGTAGGGTTAGTGTTAGGGTTAGTAGGGTTAGTGTAAGGGTTAGTGTTAGGGTTAGTGTTAGAGTTAGTAGGGTTAGTGTTAGAGTTAGTAGGGTTAGTGTAAGGGTTAGTAGGGTTAGTGTTAGAGTTAGTAGGGTTAGTGTAAGGGTTAGTGTTAGAGTTAGTTGGGTTAGTGTTAGAGTTAGTAGGGTTAGTGTTAGAGTTATTAGGATTAGTGTTAGGGTTAGTGTTAGAGTTAGTAGGGTTAGTGTAAGGGTTAGTAGGGTTAGTGTTAGGGTTAGTGTTAGGGTTAGTGTAAGGGTTAGTAGGGTTAGTGTAAGGGTTAGTAGGGTTAGTGTTAGGGTTAGTAGGGTTAGTGTTAGAGTTAGTAGGGTTAGTGTAAGGGTTAGTAGGGTTAGTGTTAGGGTTAGTAGGGTTAGTGTAAGGGTTAGTAGGGTTAGCGTAAGGGTTAGTTGGGTTAGTGTTAGAGTTAGTAGGGTTAGTGTTAGGGTTAGTAGGGTTAGTGTAAGGGTTAGTAGGGTTAGTGTTAGGGTTAGTAGGGTTAGTGTTAGAGTTGGTAGGGTTAGGGTTAGTGTAAGGGTTAGTAGGGTTAGTGTAAGGGTTAGTGTTAGGGTTAGTAGGGTTAGTGTAAGGGTTAGTAGGGTTAGTGTTAGGGTTAGTAGGGTTAGTGTAAGGGTTAGTAGGGTTAGTGTAAGGGTTAGTAGGGTAAGTGTAAGGGTTAGTAGGGTTAGTGTTAGAGTTAGTAGGTTTAGTGTAAGGGTTAGTAGGGTTAGTGTTAGGGTTAGTGTTAGGGTTAGTAGGGTTAGTGTCAGGGTTAGTGTCAGGGTTAGTAGGGTTAGTGTAAGGGTTAGTAGGGTTAGTGTAAGGGTTAGTAGGGTTAGTGTTAGAGTTAGTAGGGTAAGTGTAAGGGTTAGTAGGGTTAGTGTAAGGGTTAGTAGGGTTAGTGTTAGGGTTAGTGTAAGGGTTAGTAGGGTTAGTGTTAGAGTTAGTAGGGTTAGTGTAAGGGTTAGTAGGGTTAGTGTAAGGGTTAGTAGGGATAGTGTTAGTAGGGTTAGTGTTAGAGTTAGTAGGGTTAGTGTAAGGGTTAGTAGGGTTAGTGTTAGGGTTAGTAGGGTTAGTGTAAGGGTTAGTAGGGTTAGTGTTAGAGTTAGTAGGGTTAGTGTAAGGGTTAGTGTTAGGGTTAGTAGGGTTAGTGTAAGGGTTAGTAGGGTTAGTGTTAGAGTTAGTAGGGTTAGTGTAAGGGTTAGTAGGGTTAGTGTTAGTGTTAGTGTTAGGGTTAGTAGGGTTAGTGTAAGGGTTAGTAGGGTTAGTGTTAGGGTTAGTGTGTCTCTGTCCTAGGGTTAGGTTTAGTGTGAGTGTGTTTTTATGGTTAGGGTTAGTGTGTTTTTATGTGTTAGGGTGAGGGTTAGGATTAGTGTGTCTTTAGGGTTAGGGTTATTGTGTCTTTATGTCCTAGGTTTAGGTTTAGTGTGAGTGTGTTTTTAGGGTTAGGGTTATTGTGTCTTTATGTCCTAGGGTTAGGGTTAGGGTAAGTATGTTGTTAGGGTTAGGGTTAGTTTTAGGTTTAGTGTGTCTTTATGTAGGACTGTAGGACTGACTCTGGTCTGACCCCCTCAGGTGAGCTCCGCGGAGCCGGCCTACCAGGTGTCAGCGTCCTGCTCCATCATGGTGATCCCCCCCCTGGGGCTGACGGTGCTCCACCCCCCCTCCCAGAACGGGACCCTGTACCTCACTCCCAACACCAGCCGCCTGCTGTTGAGGGTGGAGTCCCCCTACCAGACGGAGGTCTTCCAGCGCGGCCGCCCACACCACAGCGCCGCCTTCGGCCCGGCTTGCCCTGACGAGTACGCCTCCGCCCCGGGGGTCTGTCCGGGGGGCCCCGAGGCCTCCGGGGGGGGCCTCCAGGCCTCCGGGGGGGGCCTCCAGGCCTCCGGTGGGGGGCCCAGTCTGTACGCGGTGCTGGACCTGGGGCTGGGGGCGGGGACCGGGGGGCCGCTCTCCGTGGAGCTCGTCGCCCACAACAATGTGACGGAGGTGAACCTGACGCTGGCCGTGTGGGTGGAGCGGCCGCTGGGCGGGCTGCTGGTGCTGCCCCATCCCACCAGCAGGGTGCTGATGAACTCGGTGCTGGTGAGTGGGTTAGGGTTAGTGGGTCCTCGTGTGTGCGTGTGTTTGTGTCTCTATATGATGTGTGACACTCATTGTTTGCCCCTCTGCTCCCTCAGAGCTACACGGCCTCGGTGGCGGAGGGATCCAACCCCACCTTCAAGTGGACGGTGGACGACAAACCCTACTTCACCTACTACAACACCGTGCTCAACGTCATCTACCAGCACACGGGCTGCTACAAGCTCACGGTGAGACGCTGTCAGTCAGCTGTCAGTCAGAGGAGCTGTCAGTCAGAGGAGCTGTCAGTCAGAGGAGCTGTCAGCCACACAGGTCCCCTCCCATTCTGAGGTTAGGGCTAGGGTTAGGGCTAGGGTTAGGGCTAGGGTTAGGGCTAGGGTTAGGGCTAGGGTTAGAGCTAGGGTTAGAGCTAGGGTTAGGGCTAGGGTTAGGGCTAGGGTTAGGGCTAGGGTTAGAGCTAAGGTTAGGGTTAAGGTTTTGCTAACTCTGATCCCTCCTCAGGTGACGGCCATGAACCACGTCAGCAGTGTGGTGGAGCACTTCAACGTGACGGTGGACACCCTGAGGCCCATGGCCGACCTGACAGTGACCGGGGCCCCTGACGTGGTGCAGCAGGGGTCCGCCCAGACCCTGACTGCCGCCGTGGGGCTGGACGCGTCTGTATCGGCCACCTTCAGGTACTACTATACTACTACTACTACTATAGTACTGACACTACTGATACTACTACTGACGCTACTGATACTACTACTAATGCTACTGATACTACTACTACTATACTACTACTAATGCTACTGTTACTACTACTAATGCTACTGATACTACTACTATACTACTACTGATACTACTACTAATACTACTGATACTACTACTAATGCTACTGATACTACTGATACTACTACTATACTACTGATACAGCTGATACTACTGATGCTACTACTATACTACTACTAATACTACTGATACTACCACCAGTACTTCTACTATACTACTTCTAATACTAGCAATACTACATCTGTTCAGTACTACGATCTAGGATCGATTGCTCTTCCTTGGGTCCCCCGACGCTGAATTTCATACATTGAATTTTGCAGCTGGCTTTGGCATGTTGAATTTGGGGACATTGAAAATAATTAAGTTTTATTTTTTAACGTTGAATATTTGATTTTGAATTTTTAGTGTTGAAAAAAAAAGATGAAAATGATTTATTGAAAATTTCAAGAGTTAAATTCAGAGGCAAAAAATCCATTTACGTTATTTCAATGCATAAATATTCGGTCCTTAGAATTCAATGGCTTTATATTTTCAAAATCCGATGGCACAGATTTACTTCCATATCAGTAGTATTCTCAGTATTATTGGTAGTAGTATCAGTAGTAGTATAGTAGTAGTATTAGTAGTAGTATCAGCAGTATTAGTAGTAGTATTAGTAGTAGTATTAAAATACTGTTAATGATGATGGCAATAGCAACAACATCGGACATTTGAGTGCTTCACTGGACTCTCAGCATCTGCATCTGCTGTTGTTTTGCATTGCCTAACCCAAACCCTAACCCTGTGATTACATTCCATTTTACATTCCATTTGATCTGTTGGTGACAGCCCTCTCTCTGTTGGTGTCTCTCTGTTGGTGTCTCTCTGGCTCTCTCTCTGTTGGTGTCTCTCTGTTGGTGTCTCTCTGTTGGTTTCAGCTCTCTCTCCGTTGGTTTCTCTCTGTTGGTGTCTCTCTGTTGGTTACAGCTGTCTCTCTGTTGGTGTCTCTCTGTTGGTTACAGCTCTCTCTCTGTTGGTGTCTCTCTATTGGTGTCTCTCTGTTCGCTGTTGGTGTCTCTCTGTTGGTGACAGCTCTCTCTCTGTTGGTGTCTCTCTGTTGGTGTCTCTCTGTTGGTTACAGCCCTCTCTCTGTTGGTGTCTCTCTGTTGGTGTCTCTCTTGGTTACAGCCCTCTCTCTGTTGGTGTCTCTCTGTTGGTGTCTCTCTGTTGGTGACAGCTGTCTCTCTGTTGGTGTCTCTCTGTTGGTGACAGCTGTCTCTCTGTTGGTGTCTCTCTGTTGGCTACAGCTGTTTCTCTGTTGGTGTCTCTCTGTTGGTTACAGCTGTATCTCTGTTGGTGTCTCTCTGTTGGTGTCTCTCTGTTGGTGTCTCTCTGTTGGTGACAGCTGTCTCTCTGTTGGTGTCTCTCTGTTGGTGACAGCTGTCTCTCTGTTGGTGTCTCTCTGTTGGCTACAGCTGTCTCTCTGTTGGTGTCTCTCTGTTGGTGTCTCTCTGTTGGTTACAGCTGTCTCTCTGTTGGTGTCAGCTGTCTCTCTGTTGGTGTCTCTGTTGGTGTCTCTTTGTTGGTGACAGCTCTCTCTCTGTTGGTTTCTCTCTGTTGGTGTCTCTTTGTTGGTTACAGCTCTCTCTCTGTTGGTGTCTCTCTGTTGGTGTCTCTCTGTTGGTGTCTCTCTGTTGGTTACAGCTCTCTCTCTGTTGCTGTCTCTCTGTTGGTGTCTCTCTGTTGGTTACAGCTGTCTCTCTGTTGGTGTCTCTCTGTTTGTGTCTCTCTGTTGGTTACAGCCCTCTCTCTGTTGGTGTCTCTCTGTTGGTGTCTCTCTGTTGGTGTCTCTCTGTTAGTTACAGCTGTCTCTCTGTTGGCGTCTCTCTGTTGGTTACAGCCCTCTCTCTGTTGGTGTCTCTCTGTTGGTTACAGCTGTCTCTCTGTTGGTGTCTCTCTGTTGGTTACAGCTGTCTCTCTGTTGGTGACAGCTGTCTCTCTGTTGGTGTCTCTCTGTTGGTGTCAGGTGTCTCTCTGTTGGTGTCTCTTTGTTGGTGACAGCTCTCTCTCTCTGTTGGTTTCTCTCTGTTGGTGTCTCTCTGTTGGTGTCGAATGTCTCTCTGTTGGTGTCTCTCTGTTGGTTACAGCTGTCTCTCTGTTGGTGTCTCTCTGTTGGTGTCTCTCTGTTGGTGACAGCTCTCTCTCTGTTAGTGTCTCTCGGTTGGTGACAGCTCTCTCTCTCGGTTGGTGACAGCTCTCTCTGTTGGTGTCTCTCTGTTGGTTACAGCTGTCTCTCTGTTGGTGTCTCTCTGTTGGTTACAGCTGTCTCTCTGTTGGTGTCTCTCTGTTGGTTACAACTGTCTCTCTGTTGGTGTCTCTCTGTTGGTTTCAGCTCTCTCTCCGTTGGTTTCTCTCTGTTGGTGTCTCTCTGTTGGTTACAGCTGTCTCTCTGTTGGTGTCTCTCTGTTGGTTACAGCTCTCTCTCTGTTGGTGTCTCTCTATTGGTGTCTCTCTGTTCGCTGTTGGTGTCTCTCTGTTGGTGACAGCTCTCTCTCTGTTGGTGTCTCTCTGTTGGTGTCTCTCTGTTGGTTACAGCCCTCTCTCTGTTGGTGTCTCTCTGTTGGTGTCTCTCTTGGTTACAGCCCTCTCTCTGTTGGTGTCTCTCTGTTGGTGTCTCTCTGTTGGTGACAGCTGTCTCTCTGTTGGTGTCTCTCTGTTGGTGTCTCTCTGTTGGTGTCTCTCTGTTGGTGACAGCTGTCTCTCTGTTGGTGTCTCTCTGTTGGTGACAGCTGTCTCTCTGTTGGTGTCTCTCTGTTGGCTACAGCTGTCTCTCTGTTGGTGTCTCTCTGTTGGTGTCTCTGTTGGTTACAGCTGTCTCTCTGTTGGTGTCAGCTGTCTCTCTGTTGGTGTCTCTGTTGGTGTCTCTTTGTTGGTGACAGCTCTCTCTCTGTTGGTTTCTCTCTGTTGGTGTCTCTTTGTTGGTTACAGCTCTCTCTCTGTTGGTGTCTCTCTGTTGGTGTCTCTCTGTTGGTTACAGCTCTCTCTCTGTTGCTGTCTCTCTGTTGGTTACAGCTGTCTCTCTGTTGGTGTCTCTCTGTTTGTGTCTCTCTGTTGGTTACAGCCCTCTCTCTGTTGGTGTCTCTCTGTTGGTGTCTCTCTGTTGGTGTCTCTCTGTTAGTTACAGCTGTCTCTCTGTTGGCGTCTCTCTGTTGGTTACAGCCCTCTCTCTGTTGGTGTCTCTCTGTTGGTTACAGCTGTCTCTCTGTTGGTGTCTCTCTGTTGGTTACAGCTGTCTCTCTGTTGTTGACAGCTGTCTCTCTGTTGGTGTCTCTCTGTTGGTGTCAGGTGTCTCTCTGTTGGTGTCTCTTTGTTGGTGACAGCTCTCTCTCTCTGTTGGTTTCTCTCTGTTGGTGTCTCTCTGTTGGTTACAGCTCTCTCTCTGTTGGTGTCTCTCTGTTGATGTCTCTCTGTTGGTGTCTCTCTGTTGGTGTCTCTCTGTTGGTGTCGAATGTCTCTCTGTTGGTGTCTCTCTGTTGGTTACAGCTGTCTCTCTGTTGGTGTCTCTCTGTTGGTGTCTCTCTGTTGGTGACAGCTCTCTCTCTGTTAGTGTCTCTCGGTTGGTGACAGCTCTCTCTCTCGGTTGGTGACAGCTCTCTCTGTTGGTGTCTCTCTGTTGGTTACAGCTGTCTCTCTGTTGGTGTCTCTCTGTTGGTTACAGCTGTCTCTCTGTTGGTGTCTCTCTGTTGGTTACAGCTGTCTCTCTGTTGATGTCTCTCTGTTGGTGTCAGCTGTCTCTCTGTTGGTGTCTCTCTGTTGGTGTCAGCTGTCTCTCCGTTATATCTTTGTTGTCAGCGGTTTCAGCTTCTATAAATCTTTTTTCTGTAAATCTGTTTTATTAATCTTTCCCAGAGGCTTGTAGTCTGTCCTGTTTCTATTATATAAGAAATACTATTACAAAAAACAACAATGGTAAGCGACTTGTAAGCAGGGATGAATACTCAAACAAAGAGCTTCTATGCTCTTCTAACAGTCAATATAAACACAAAATATGAAACATCCAGAAAGTCTCTTCTTCTAAAGGAGTTATCTATCATGTGTGTGTTAGTGTTGTCTTACAGGACAGGGTGTGTCATGAGTACTCTATCTTCCTGTGTCTTGTAACAGACAGACCAGGGCTAATCCTGTGGCCTCAGAAGGAGTTCAGTCACTCTGTGCTCTTTCTATTTCCCTCTTTTCTTCACCCTCCCATCTTCGCTGCTTTTCCACCACTTCTTTCTGACTCTCGCACAGGACATTTTGATTATCTTCAGAGTGCTTTATGGAGGTAGTGAGAGATGAAGCAGAGGCTGTTTACTGCCCCCCTCCCCCCCCTGAGTGCCACCTCAGATAACCTGAAACTGTTTTTTTTTCTGATGCTAGGTGGTCTTTCGGTGATGGTGGCTACAAGGAGTTTGAGTTCAAGCCCCCTTACCCCTCCTCCCTGTTCTGCCCGGACTCTCCCAATCAAGTGTCTCTGAGGAACAACGTGACTTACATCTACCCTCAACCAGGTAACCTAGCAACAACTTACATCTACCCTCAACCAGGTAACCTTACAACCCCTTACATCTACCCTCAACCAGGTTACCTAGCAACCACTTACATTTAGCCTCAACCAGGTTTCCCTAGCAACCGCTTCCACAATGATGATCACTGACACCAGGAATCAGTCAATCACACTCCTGCTAATGAATAATGGAACCACCATGCTTTATATGTTTAGCATAGAGACTATGCATAACTAGAACCTGTGTTTTACAGCTCACAGCCCGATGCCTGCTCCCCTTATCCATTTCTGTGTCTTTTGTCGTCCCAGGAGTGTACATAGCGCAGGTCTCCGTGTCCAACCGCTACCAGAACATCAGCCAGCACATCACCATGAACGTTTACAGCGTGCTGAACCGCGTGAACATGGAGACGATGCCTCCCCTGCTGCTGGCGGGCAAGGCGGCCACCTTCGAGGCCCACGCCTTGCCCTCGCCCTACGGCATCCACTACACCTGGGACTTCGGCGACGGCTCGCCGGCACTGCAGGGCCGCGAGCGGCAAGTGGAGCACACCTACTCCCAGAGCGCAGCCTTCAGGATCTGCGTCTCGGTGAACAACACCATCAGCTCCACGGACGCCTGCTTCGACATGCAGGTGCACGAGGAGATCAAGGACCTCACCGCCGAGAGCAGCTCGCCCACAGAGCTCAACATGCCGACAGTGGTCGTGGCTCGCCTGGCGTCAGGCAGCAACATCACCTGGACGTTCTCCATGGGCGACGGGAGCACGTACACTAGCGCCGAGCCGCGGGCCTCACATCGCTACGCCAGCGACGGCAACTACACGGTCAACGTGACGGCCAGCAACGCTGTGAGCTCCGGCTGGACCCTCTTGACCGTGCAGGTGTTTGTCTTCCAGGTGTTAGAAGTGAGGCCCTCTGAGTGTGTCCGGGAGCGCCACCCGGTGGCCTTCCAGGCCTGGGTTTCTGGGAATGCCCCCACGCCCCTCTACCAGTGGAGCTTTGGGGACGGCAGCGCCGCTGAGACCCACCAGGGGAATCAGAAGGTCACGCACACCTACCAGGCCAGCGGGAGCTACAACCTCTCTCTGCACGTCTCCAGTCAGCTCAACAACGCGTCCCAGGCCCTCTTCTCCAGCTGTGTGTGCGTCCAGCCGGCCGTGACCAACGTCAGCCTCGCTCTGAACAAAACTCACTTCCACGCGGGGGAGGAGATCCACTTCCACGCCAGAGCTCAGCCGGAGTTTAACTACAGCTACCTGTGGGACTTTGACACCGGGGACGGCCCCTTGCTGACCCATGGTTCTGGGGAGGTTCGGTTCAGCTATGATAACCCAGGAACCCACTTAGTGACCGTCACTGTGTTAAATAACATCTCCTCCAGCAACACCAGCGTCCAGGTGGCAGTTCAGAGACTGGTGGGCCAAGTCGTCCTCCAGCATAATGGCACAAGGTCCAGTAATCTGACGCTCAAGGAGCCGTACCTCTTCACCACCTCCTCTTCGTCCACTGAAGTCCAATACACGTGGAGCTTTGGGGATGGGACGGTGTTCGTAGGCCACAGCGTCGTTCATGCCTACAACCAGTCAGGGGTCTTCAACGTGACCCTGACTGGGGACAACCAGGTGAGCTGGAACCACACCGCTGTGGCCGTGGCCGTTTTCGCTCCGATCCGCGGTCTGACACTGAACTCCAGCCAGGTGAACGTCCCTCTCAACACCTCGGTCCACTTTGAGGCCCAGATGGAGGAGGGAGATGGGGTGATGTTCTCCTGGATCGTGTGCGACCGGGGCACCTCTATCCTTGGCAACCACACCATTTTCTACACCTTTCGCTCGGTGGGGACCTTCAACATCACCGTGATTGCTGAGAACGGCTTGGGGGCGTCCCAGGTGAGCCTGCTGCTCTTTGTACAGCGGGAGCTGGAGGGGCTGGCGGTGGTCGCTGAGGAGGAGGCAGGGGCGGGGGGAGGCCCTGGCCCTGGCCTGGAAGGGTGCTGCTTCGCCACAAACCGCGTCCTCCACCTGCAGGCGGTGCTGAAGGAAGGTACCAACATGTCCTTCACCTGGAACCTCATCAGGGTGGAGGACCCGTCTAGCTCAGCCTTCAACCTGACCACTAAGAGCGTAGAGGTCAGCTCCCCTGAGCCAGGAACCCTGGACGTGTTCCTTAAGGCAGTGAACCTCCTGGGGCAGCTGACGGCCAACAGAACATTCCAGTTCCTGGACCCGGTCGCTGGGCTCTCTCTGCAGATCAGTGACAACCCGATCGCCGTGGACGCCCCGATGAACCTGAGTGTGTTCGCCTCAGGAGGCTCAGACCTGCAGTACCGCTGGTCGGTGGACGGATATGTGATGCCCTGGAAGGATCCCTGTGTCGTCCATACCTTCACCAGCGCTAAACGGAGGGTTGTCAGAGTGGAGGTCTTCAACGAGGTCAGCTCACAGAACGTGTCGGACACGGTCAGCATCCAGGAGGTCATCACAGACCTGTCGTTCACAGCCACTAACGTCACAGAACAGAATTATGTTCCGACGGCGGTCAACATCTCGCTCATAGGGAGCATTCTGACAGGAAGTGATGTCACCTGGGTGTGGCTTCTGCCGGGCAGAACCGACCACGGGAGGCAGAGCTCGGTCATCTTCTCTGAGCCAAAGAAGACCACCATCACCCTGAACGCCACCAACGACCTCAGCGGGCAAGCCTTCTCCAGAGTATTCTTTGTCCAGGAGAAGATCCAGGGGCTGGAGCTGAAGGCCAATGAGAAAACCGTAGCGGTTGGACAGCCGGTGGAGTTCACCGTTTCCATGGCAGCGGGCTCCGACGTCATCCTCGTCCTCAGCATCAGTGGAGACGCCACGGTCTTCCCTGAGCTGAACAAGACCTACGTCCATCACTTCAGCCGAGTGGACACCTACATGGTCAACCTCGACGCCCAAAACCAGGTAACGTCTGATCACCTACAGCGTAGCCCTAATCTACAGTTTTGGTCATGTTATCAGAAGAAGTCTTTCTGATTAACTCCATATCGTATATGTAATGTATACCTGCCCCATTTTGCAGTGACATTGTTTACTTTTCTTTACTCCAGGTGAGCTTTAAGAGACGCAACCTCCAGATCCATGTGATGGAGCCGGTCCAGGGCCTGAGCATCCTGGACTGCTGCGACGCCGCCATCCCTGTGGGGGTGAAGAGGACCTATGTGGCCAGCATCGTGACGGGCAGACCGGTGCAATACCTGTGGACCTTTGACCTCCAACACCTCCACATGGCGACTCACATGAGCCAGGAGGTCTGATGCTCTTTTATACAGAGGATATCTATGGGATGTGGAGGAACTTGTTCTGATGGCTCATGGTGTCGCTGCTCCCCAGGTGACCTATACCCCCGAAGAGGCCGGCTCTCTCACCATCTACCTAAGCGCCTTCAACACCCTGCACCGCCACAACATCACCAAGCAGATCCTGGTCCAGAATCTCCTCCGAGAGGTGGCGCTGGCCGCGTTCCCCCCCGACACCTTCATCAACAAGACGGTGACCCTGGTGGCATCCGTATCCCCCAGGGCCACGACGCTGCAGTGCTCATGGGACTTTGGAGATGGAACCGGCAACCTTCTCACCAACTCCACCACCGTGGGTCATGAGTACGGCCAGCGTGGACAGTTCCTGGTCACCGTAGGTTTCCTATATCTCAGCCGTTCACAAATCCAATTTGATGTCTCAGTCTCTCGTTTATTTGGTCTGTAGTATAGAATATATTATATATATATATATATATATATATATATATATATATATATATATATATATATGGTATTTTATATTCAGCTCCATGCTCTCTCTCCAGGTGAACTGGTAGTATTTCATATACTATATATATGTATTCAGCTCCATGCTCTCTCTCCAGGTGAACTGCAGTAACCTGGTGAGCTGGGGCGTGGCCGAGGTCCAGGTGAACATCAGGGTGTTAGAGTGCGAGGAGCCGGAGGTGCAGGTGGTCCAAGCCCCCCGACTCGCCATCTGGGTGGCCCAGCCCACGCTGGTGGAGGCCAGCGTGGACCTGAAGGGCTGTGTCCGCTACGGAGCCCAGTACCTCTGGCAGGTCCTCTCCACCCCCCGCTGTGAGGACCAGGACCCCCACGCACCCCACAATCAGAGGATGCTCTCAAAGCACCCCGTCTCCGTCGCCCCCCTCCCGGCGGAGGTGGACGTCCGCCGGCTGCAGCTGTCCATACCCAAGATGGTGCTGGGGGCGGGGAACTACAGCCTGGTGTTCTCCCTGTCCTACGAGGGGATCCCGCTCAGGAAGGCGGCCTGTCTGCAGCTCAGCGTCATGGCAGCCAGGTGAGAGACAATAGAGGAGGGTCCGGATGTTAGGCCTCACCTGGTCTCAGGTGTAGGCCCCACCTGGTCTCAGGGTGTAGGCCTCACCTGGTCTCAGAGTGTTAAGCCTCATCTGGTCTCAGGTGTAGGCCTCACCTGGTCTCAGGGTGTAGGCCTCACCTGGTCTTAGGGTGTAGGCCTCACCTGGTCTCAGGGTGTAGGCCTCACCTGGTCTCAGGGTATAGGCCTCACCTGGTCTCAGGGTGTAGGCCTCACCTGGTCTCAGGGTGTAGGCCTCACCTGGTCTCAGGGTGTAGGCCTCACCTGGTCTCAGGGTATAGGCCTCACCTGGTCTCAGGGTGTAGGCCTCACCTGGTCTCAGGGTGTAGGCCTCACCTGGTCTCAGGGTGTAGGGCTCACCTGGTCTCAGGGTGTTAAGCCTCACCTGGTCTCAGGGTGTAGGCCTCACCTGGTCTCAGGGTGTAGGCCTCACCTGGTCTCAGAGTGTTAAGCCTCACCTGGTCTCATGGTTTAGGGCTCACCTGGTCTCAGGTGTAGGCCTCACCTGGTCTCAGGGTGAATATAACAGGTCAAGCACTTCTTTGAGAGACTTTTCGGGTTTGTATGCAGCCTTCAACATGTTGATGTTATTGATATCTCAAAAAATCCATGCAATTCATGGATTTATTTTTTTCCGGTGGCATAGAAGCATGATAACACGCAGTGCACTCCCTGTGAAGCTGTCTATTCATGTATTGATCTTTCCATCCTCACCAGTCTGGTTCCGATCATCGAGGGAGGAACCTACCGGGTGTGGCCCAGAACTCAGGACCTGCAGCTGAGCGCAGAGCAATCCTACGACCCCAACATGGAGCCGGACCGCCAAGCCCTGCTTCACTACCACTGGGACTGTCAGAACACCTCCAAGGTAACCTCACCCTAACCCTAACCTGACCCTAACCTCCAAGGTAATCTAACCCTAACCCTAACCAGGGTTCACTGTTCACTGAACAGGGGTCACTGAACAGGGGTCACTGAACAGGGGTCACTGTTCACTGAAAAGGGTTTACTGTTCACTGAACAGGGTTACTATAGTTCAGGCTCTCTGTGTTCAGAGCAGCTGGGTTGGAATGTTGTTTGTGGGATCCTAGCTGTGAATGAAGCCTCATCTGGGCAGGCTCCAGCTCTCCTTCTCAGTCTGTTTTTCTCTTTCTTTAACTATTGAGTGGATTTCTCCCTCCAAGTTTGGCTCTGTTCCTCACTGCTTCTACCATATTGCAGCTATTACTTAGTTTCTCTATTCCTGTGCCACAGGCAACTATTACTTTTTCCACATGAAGAAATCATTATTTTGATAGTAAACGCAGACTTATGGTTTCAAAGAAGGTGAAGACCTTTATTCTCTGTCCTACTGGAGTCTTTGTTCCAAAAACGTTCTTGTTCTCCCTCCCTGAAGCTGTACTCTCTCCCTCATCCACTCATCCCTTCTCTCCTTTCCTTTCTAATATTTCCCAAGAGCCGTTTAATGCTCTAAAGATACAGACGACATTGTGTGTTTTCTTACCCTGTCGCTGTGTCCGTCTGTGATGCTGGAGATCACTGGAATCGACTCTGTAACACAACGGAAACCCTATACAGGGTTAGGGTTAGGTGTTCTGTGGTTAGGGTTAGGTGTTCTGTGGTTAGGGTTAGGTGTTCTGTGGTTAGGGTTAGGTGTTCTGTGGTTAGGGTTAGGTGTTCTGTGGTTAGGGTTAGGGTTAGGTGTTCTGTGGTTAGGGTTAGGTGTTCTGTAGTTAGGGTTAGGGTTATGTAACGCTGAGAAATACACAAATACCACAGCTGGTGCTGGGAGCCCCACCCTGCCTGATTAAATACACACACATGCATGTGCACACACACGCTCGCGCGCGCACACGCACACACACACACGCACAT
>NC_136935.1:52811560-52834060 GCF_949987615.1 Pollachius pollachius | reverse complement strand
TACAGGGCCCAGAATTTGGTGCTACGGCCCTGGGTGCACACACTGACACACGGCTTTCAAGCGCTTCCGTAGACAAAATATCACCGCGCTTTACGGGGCGGTCACCGGACGCATCTCCACGTGCGTGACGTAAACAGCGCGACCCAGCGCTGGAGCTGCTCGGACTTCCCCGTGGGTTTCGTTCTCTGCCGATAACGTAGAGGCTCCAACGGCTCTCTCTGCTGCCGTCGCTCCAGTGCAACACGCACGCACGCAGAACCGCGCGACTAATTCCGCCGCTAATAACAACTGACTCACTCACTCGCTGCTCACTACACTCACTCACTGCTCCTCACTCACTCACTCACTGCTCCTCACTCACTCTCTCACTCACTCACTCACTCACTGCTCCTCACTCACTCTCTTACTCACTCTCTCACTCACTCACTCACTCACTCACTCACTCACTCACTCACTCACTCACTCACTCACTCACTCACTCACTCACTGCTGCTCACTCACTCACTCACTCACTGCTCCTCACTCACTCTCTTACTCACTCTCTCACTCACTCACTCACTCACTCACTCACTCACTGCTCCTCACTCACTCACCCACTCACTCACTCACTGCTCACTCACCTACTCAAATAGTTATAATGTTATTAATAACCAGGTTAGTGTTATTATTAACTAGGTTAGGGTTATTATTAACCAGGTTATAGCGTTATCATTAACCTGGTTAGTGTTACACAGGTTAGTTAGGGTTAGTTTGGTTTATCGTTAGTAAGGTTGTGTTAGGGTTAGGGTTAGTTAGGGTGAGTGAGGGTTGGTTAGGTTTAGTTAGGGTTGATTAGGGTTAGGGTTAGTAAGGGTCAGTTAGGGTTAGTTAGGGTGAGTGAGGGTTGGTTAGGGTCAGTTAGGGTTGATTAGGGTTAGGGTTAGTAATGGTCAGTTAGGGTTAGTTAGGGTTGGTTAGGGTTAGTCAGGGTGAGTGAGGATTGATTAGGGTTAGGGTTAGTGAGGGTGAGAGAGGGTTGGTTAGGGTCAGTTAGGGTTGGTTAGGGTTAGTAAGGGTCAGTTAGGGTTAGTTAGGGATAGTGAGGGTTGGTTAGGGTTGATTAGGGTTAGGGTTAGTAAGGGTCAGTTAGGGTTAGTTAGGGTGAGTGAGGGTTGGTTAGGGTCAGTTAGGGTTGATTAGGGTTAGGGTTAGTAATGGTCAGTTAGGGTTGGTTAGGGTTAGTCAGGGTGAGTGAGGGTTGATTAGGGTTAGGGTTAGTGAGGGTGAGTGAGGGTTGGTTAGGGTCAGTTAGGGTTGGTTAGGGTTAGTAAGGGTCAGTTAGGGTTAGTTAGGGTGAGTGAGGGTTGGTTAGGGTTAGTTAGTGTGTCTGAGGACCTAAAGGGGGCTGTCTCTTGTCCCGCAGTGCGAACACACTGGGGGCCGGGCGCTGGTGTCCCATTCTGAGCGCTCGTACCGGGCCAGTGTCCGCAGCAACATCACCCGCGCCCTGACCGCCCTGGACCTCAGCACGGTCAGCGACATCCAGCAGACCTCCGCCACACTGGCCCAGTGCACGGTGAGGGGGGGGTGATAGGAGAAGGACACCCCAAGTGGCCTTAGCCACACATGAGTACCCACAAACATACATACAGTCCTTGTGTGTAGGTTAAATAGTTAGTATGTAATAGTATGTGTGGAGGTCCCGATGTACGCAAGACTATGTTCTTTATTTATACATTCCTGTGTGTTTGTGTGTGTACGTGTCTGTGTTTTTGTGTGTGTGTGTGTACATGTGTGTGTGTGTGTTTTTACATATGTTTGTGTTTCTGTGTGTGCCTGTACGTGTGTGTGTGTGTGTGTGTGTGTCCGTGCGTTTGTGTGTGGGTGCATGTGCGTTTGTGTGTGTGTCCAGGCGGTGAGCCGGGACTTCGTCTGTGAGGAGTGTCAGAACTCCACGCTGAACAAGCTGGAGTCGATGCTGGAGATCCTGCAGAGCGACACGCGGCAGGGGGCCGTCACGCCCACCGAGATAGCAGACAACATCCTCAACATCATGGGTGGGGAGCACACACACACACAAACACACACACATACACACACACAACTACACACACACACTCACAGACAGACAAAATCCTCAACATCATGGGTGGGGAGCACACACACACATACACACACAGACAGACACTGTCACAGCCGAAAAGGATGCAACATAAATGAGCGGGCCAGAGTAGGGTTCACCATGAACAAACTATGGCTTATTTCGTGTTCCCAGCGTGGAAATGATTAACAAAAACCACAAATGCGCAAAACGTCTGCACCAAATCAAAACAGACAGAATACAAACACAACCAAACAAATTGAGCTACGGTAGCCGTCCGCCTTCCAACAAAGGCACAGGACAAACTAGCAGTCAGGTGGGTGGGCCCTTGCTTCAATGTTATTGAAGCAATAACATCAACCATTAGGACAAACTAAGGCATTAGACATTACGACAAAAAAGGCATTAGGCATTAGGACAAACAAAGGCATTAGACATTAGGACAAAAAAGGCATTAGGACAAACAAAGGCATTTGGCATTAGGACAAATGAAGGCATTAGGCATTAGGACAAAGAAGGCATTAGGCATAAGGACAAAGAAGGCATTAGGCATTAGGACAAAGGAGGCATTAGGCATTAGGACAAAGAAGGCATTAGGCATAAGGACAAAGAAGGCATTAGGCATAAGGACAAACGAAGGCATTAGGCATTAGGACAAACGAAGGCATTAGGCATTAGGACAAACAAAGGCATTAGGCATTAGGACAGACAAAGGCATTAGACATTAGGACAAAGAAGGCATTAGGACAAAGAAGGCATTAGGACAAACGAAGGCATTAGGACAAATGAAGGCATTAGGCATTAGGACAAACAAAGGCATTAGGCCAAACAAAGGCATTAGACATTAGGACAAAGAAGGCATTAGGACAAACGAAGGCATTAGGCATTAGGACAAATGAAGGCATTAGGACAAACGAAGGCATTAGGACAAACGAAGGCATTAGGCATTAGGACAAAGAAGGCATTAGGCATTAGGACAAAGAAGGCATTATGCATTAGGACAAACGAAGGCATTAGGACAAAGAAGGCACTAGGCATTAGGACAAACGAAGGCATTAGGACAAACGAAGGCATTAGGACAAAGAAGGCATTAGGCATTAGGACAAAGAAGGCATTAGGACAAACGAAGGCATCTTGCATTAGGACCAAGACGGCTTTATGCATTAGGACAAACGAAGGCATTAGGCATTAGGACAAACGAAGGCATTAGGACAAAGAAGGCATATTAGGCATTAGGACAAAGAAGGCATTAGGACAAAGAAGGCATTAGGCATTAGGACAAAGGAAGGCATTAGGACAAAGAAGGCATTAGGCCAAAGAAGGCATTAGGCATTAGGACAAAGAAGGCATTAGCACAAAGAAGGCATTAGGCATTAGGACAAAGAAAGCATTAGGACAAACGAAGGCATTAGGCATTAGGACAAACGAAGGCCAGAGAGCCATCACACCCTCCCCCTAAAAACACTGGTCCTACCCACAATTCAAACAACACCAAAAGTGAATGCAATAATTATTCAGAAACCTAACACCCAAAAGTATAGTCAATAAACTATTTGAAGCTCTAGACAAAACCTACATCGAATACCAAAATATATCCCATTTCCCCATTACCAAACCATTACCCGGTAACTAAATAAAGTAAAAAAAACATAACAGACAAGTACAATCACACACACTGAAGCCAATAACACCCACACCAAGCACACACACACATACACAAACACACACACACACAACAATGACACACACAAGCATTTACATTTACATTTAGGGCATTTTGCAGACGCTTTTATCCAAAGCGACTTACAATAAGTGCATTTGTTACAATAAGTACATTTGTCATAAGAAGTGAAACAATATATCGCTGTCGGTACAGTAAAGACGTTCATAGAACCAAGTGCAAGTATTACAATCGCTAGGCTAACCCATTCCCCGTGTAAAGCAGCGATAGCAGCTACTGTAGATGCTACACAATTAAGTACCTTGAATAAGTGCAATGTACAAGTGCCAGGACGTACAACATTCAATGGTGGCTGTGCATTGGTTTCTATGCAGAGTCGAGATGAACTCTGAACAGGTGAGTTTTGAGTCTTTTGCGGAAGCTGGTGAGCGACTCTGCGGTCCTGACATCGGTAGGGAGCTCGTTCCACCACTGAGGTCCCAAAACAGAGAAAAGTTGTGACTTTGCTGATCGATCTTTGCTTGCTCTTAGCGATGGCGGTACCAGACGTCCAGCTGAGGTAGTTGAGCGGAGGGATCGAGCTGGGGTGTGTGGCTTTACTAATGCTTGGAGGGAGGCAGGGGCAGTTCCATCGACTGCCTTGTATGCCAGTACCATCATCTTGAATCTGATGCGAGCTATTACAGGGAGCCAGTGGAGGTCTCGGAAGAGGGGGGTTACATGTGAGAACTTTGGTAGGTTGAACACGAGGCGCGGTGCCGCATTCTGGATGCGCTGCAAGGGTTTAATCGCAGAGGCAGGGAGTCCAGCCAGGAGCGAGTTGCAGTAGTCGAGGCGGGAGATGACCAGTGATTGGACTAGAAGCTGAGCTGCTTCCCTTGTGAGGAAGGGCCGGATCCTGCGGATGTTGTAAAGTGCAAATCTGCAGGACCGGGCCACCGCAGTGATGTTTGCGGTGCAGCACAACACTACACCAAGGTTTTTGGCTGTTGGAGAAGGAGATACAGTGATGTTCTCAACAGTGACCAGTAAGTCCATGTGTGGGCAATCTTTCCCTGGTATTAGGAGGAGCTCAGTCTTGTTGAGGTTAAGCCTCAGGTGATGGGCAGTTGTCCAGGTGCTGACTTCTGCCAGACATTCAGATATGCGTGTTGCAATCAGGGCTTTGTCAGATGAGGGAAAGGAGAGAAATAGCTGAGTGTCGTCAGCATAGCAGTGATAGGAAAAGCCGTGGGATGTAATTACAGAGCCCAGAGATCTGGTGTAGAGGGAGAACAGAAGAGGCCCCAGCACCGAGCCTTGAGGGACACCTGTATCAAGCGTGCAAGGTTTGGACAAGGAGCCATTCCATGTTACCCGATAAGTGCGATTCATCTGGTAGGACGTGAACCAGGAAAGGGCAGATTCAGCTATGCCAAGCTCGGCGAGAGTGGCGAGGAGGATCTGGGGGTTCACAGTGTCAAATGCTGCAGACAAGTCAAGGAGAATGAGAACCGATGAGAGGGACGAGGCTCTGGCCGCCCGGAGGGACTCAGTCACTGCGAGGAGAGCCGTCTCAGTGGAGTGAGCTTTTTTGAAGCCTGACTGGTGAGGGTCAAGCAGGTTGCTAGATGAGAGATAGAAGGACAGTTGGTTAGCGACGGCACGTTCCAATGTTTTAGAGAGGAATGAAAGAAGAGATACCGGTCTGTAATTCTGCATGTATGTGGTATCAAGCGTTGGTTTTTTGAGGAGAGGCTTTATTCTGGCAGTCTTGAAAGACGTTGGAACAATGCCAGAAGTGAGGGAGGAGTTCATAAGTGCGGTTAGAAATGGCAGGATGTCGTTTGACACAGCCTGGAGGAGGGAGGAAGGGATAGTGTCAAGGGGGCAGGTGGTGGCATGGTTAGATGTTATAATTCTGTTGACCTCGTCTGAGGTGAGAGGGATGAATTGGGTAAAGACAGAGGTGGGGGTCGGGGGAGGGAGGATGGTGGCAGTGATAAAAGAGGAGCTAATGTCCTTTACTTTCTGGGTAAAGTAGGTAACAAAGTCATCAGCAGTGAGGCAGGAAGGAGGAGGAGGGGAAGGAGGGTTGAGGAGGGAAGAGAACAAGGAAAACAGTTTCCTGGGGTTTGAGGCGGAGGAGTTAATTTTGGTCCGGTAGAAGGCAGATTTGGCTGTTGACACAGTGGAGGTGAAACCTGAGAGAAGAAGGAGATAGTGAGATAGATTATTAGGACAGTATGATTTCTTCCATTTCCTCTCAGCTGCCCGCAGCTCTGCTCTATGGGTCCGCAGAGATTCAGACAGCCAAGGAGGGGGGGGTGAAGATCGTGCCGGTCTGGAGTGGAAGGGACAGAGGGAGTCCAAAGTGGAGGAGAGGGAGGATAGCAGGGTGTCAGAGGAATCCTCTGTGGATAGTTGAGAGAATTGTTCAATAGAAGGTAGTGAAGACAGAACAGTTGAGGCAAACGTAGAGGGAGAGAGAGTTTTGAGGTTGCGGCGGGTGGTGACAATGTGGGGACTAGAAAGGAGGGGGAGAGGACTTTAAGGGGATAGAAAAAGCAACAAAATGATGGTCAGACACGGGGAGTGGGGTAACAGAGAGAGCAGAGGTGCCACAGGACCTTGTGAATATCAGGTCAAGCTGGTTCCCTGCCCTGTGTGTGGGAGGAGAAGGGGATAGTGTTAAGTCAAAGGTGGCAAAAAAGTTGGTTAATTCAGGTGAGTGCAACTTCTCTGGCAGGATGTTAAAGTCGCCAAGTACAACGAGTGGTGTGCCATTTTCAGGAAAGCAGCTGAGAAGGGCATCCATTTCGTCATAGAAGTCACAAAGGGGACCAGGGGGACGGTAGATTACCACAATGAAGAGATTAAAAGGAAGGGTGACAGTGACAGCGTGGAGTTCAAATGCAGATCTGGCCAGGTGTTCTAGTGGAAGGACCTGATAGGTCCACAACGGAGAGATGAGGAGTCCGGTCCCTCCTCCTCGCCCCGAAGGTCTAGGGGTGTGTGAGAAAGAGTAAACAGTGGAAAGGGCAGCAGGAGTGGCAGAGTTCTCTGGAGTGATCCAAGTCTCTGTCAGGGCCAGGAAATGGAGGGTATTGAGGGACGCGTAGGCCGAAATAGAGTCTGCCTTTTTGACCGCTGACTGGCAATTCCAGAGTCCTCCCATCACTTCAAGGTCAGTGATGGCGAGGGTGGGTAAATGGCATAGATACACAGCAAAAACCAAAACTGCAGGTACTAGGGTTAAAGTTAGTACAACCAATTGAAATGCAATTAGCTCTGCCCAGTCAATCAAGCCTATTGTTCACACCTTGTGACCGAAACTACACTCAACGACCTTACTATCAACAACAACACAGCAAAAACCAACACTGCAGGTACTAGGGTTAAAGTTAGTACAACCAATTGAAATGCAATTAGCTCTGCCCAGTCAATCAAGCCTATTGTTCACACCTTGTGACCGAAACTACACTCAACGACCTTACTATCAACAACAACACAGCAAAAACCAACACTGCAGGTACTAGGGTTAAAGTTAGTACAACCAGTTGCAATGCCAAACACTATAATTCTTAGTTTCAACACTCACCCCAGCTAGATATGAGACGACCTTCTTAAAGACAAAATGAGCACAGGCACACACACGATGACACACTATAACACACACTATGACACACACTATTTAATCTCTGAAATGTCCCTGGAGTATCACACAACCCGAACGACGTGACTCGATAAGAAAATAACCCTTTAGGCGTGATAAAAGCGGAAACTTCACGAGCCCTCAGTTAAAAACACTTGGCAATACCCTTTAATGAGATTGAACTTTGTTACGAATTTGGCTGCACCGACTTCATCAATACAATCGTCTATATGAGGTAAAGCAAACGAGTCCGGTTTAGTTACAGCGTTGAGCATAGCGCTAACTGCCCCATACTGACCCCCTGGTGCTGACCGCCTGGTACTGACCCCCTGGTGCTGACCGCCTGGTGCTGACCGCCTGGTGCTGACCGCCTGGTACTGACCCCCTGGTGCTGACCGCCTGGTGCTGACCGCCTGGTGCTGACCGCCTGGTACTGACCCCCTGGTGCTGACCGCCTGGTACTGACCGCCTGGTACTGACCGCCTGGTGCTGACCGCCTGGTACTGACCGCCTGGTGCTGACCGCCTGGTACTGACCGCCTGGTACTGACCGCCTGGTGCTGAACGCCTGACCCCCTGGTGCTGACCGCCTGGTGCTGACCGCCTGGTGCTGATCGCCTGACCGCCTGATGCTGACCGCCTGGTACTGACCGCCTGGTACTGACCGCCTGGTGCTGACCGCCTGACCGCCTGGTGCTGACCGCCTGGTGCTGACCGCCTGGTACTGACCGCCTGGTACTGACCGCCTGGTGCTGACCGCCTGGTACTGACCGCCTGGTGCTGACCGCCTGACCGCCTGGTGCTGACCGCCTGGTGCTGACCGCCTGGTGCTGTCCGCCTGGTGCTGACCGCCTGGTACTGACCGCCTGACCGCCTGGTGCTGACCGCCTGGTGCTGTCCGCCTGGTGCTGATGCGCTGTTGCTCCTGAGCAAGACGTATTTTTTCAAGCTCTTGTGTGAAACGCATCTTCCCAATCCCAATCACCAAACTCCACCCCACCCTGAACCAAGAACTAACAGACCAGCATATTCAAAATGAAATGCCACGAGGTTCGGCACACTCTACAACTAATAAATCCAATCGGCTACGATGTCGGCGTTTAGATGAGCCCCCAAGTAAAAAATCTCGGACAAGCCCCCAAGTATGTCACAGCCGAGAAGGATGCAACATAAATGAGCGGGCCAGAGTACGGTTCACCATGAACAAACAGATTAAACCAAAGGAAAAACAATACATGACACGATAGCATTGTGATACAGCCCGTGTTGTGTTGACCCAATGTGGTGATAACGATAGATCCATAGATAGATCGTACACCCCTCCATCCTCTCTCTACTCTATACCAACACCGTGGTCAAGAGGAATGTTAGCCTCGTTAGCCTCGTTAGCCTCATTAGCCTCGTTAGTATCGTTAGCTTCGTTAGCCTCATTAGCCTCGTTAGCCTCCACAGACAGAGCTCTGACCTCCTCCCCTCCCCCACAGGTGACCTCATCCACCAGGTCAGCCAGTCCTCCCAGCAGCCAGACCCCCCCCTCTCCTCCCCGGTGCCCTCCCCCTGGGCGTCGCCCCCGGAGGCCTCGGAGGCGGGGCCCTTGCGCGTGGCGGCGCGGGCCTACGGGCTCTCGGCGGTGCTGTTGCTCATCCTGATGCACGGCCGCGTGCTGAACGAGGAGCCACTGGTTCTCAGAGGAGCCGAGATCGCCGCCACGGGCAAACTCACCGACCCCCAGAGCCTGCTGTGTTACCATGACAACCACAGCCCAGGTGGGCGCAGGGCAGCTGCGGGTGTGTGTGTGAGTGCGTGAGTGTGTGTGTGTGCGTGAGAGCGTAAGAGTGTGTGTGAGTGTGTGCGTGTGTGTGTCTGACTGTGTATGTGTGTGTGTGTGAGTGTGGGTGCGTGTGTGCGTGAGAGCGTAAGAGTGTGTGTGAGTGTGTGCGTGTGTGTGTCTGACTGTGTATGTGTGTGTGTGTGAGTGTGGGTGCGTGTGTGCGTGTGTGTATGCTTGTTTGTGTGTGTGTGTGTGTGTGTGTTTCTGTGCGTGTGTGCATGTAGTTGTATGTTAGTGTGTCCATGTATCCATCCTAGAATATTGTAATTGTGTTTATTCTGTTTGGTTTTCTTGTGTTGTTGTTGTTGAGGTTGTTGTTATTGTGATGTTGTTGTGGTTGTGCTGTTGTTGATGCTGTTGTTATTGAACTTGTTGTCGTTGTGTTGTTGTTGATGTTGTCATTGTTTTGTTGATGTTGTTGTGTTGTTCATGTTGTGGTTGTGTTGTTAATGTTGTTGTAGTTGAGTTGTTATTGTGGTTGTTTTGTTTATCTTGTTGTCGTTGTGTTGTTGTTGATCTTGTTGTGGTTGTGTTGTTGTTGTGTTGTTGTCGTTGTTTTGTTGATGTTGTTGTGGTTGTGTTGTTGTTGATCTTGATGTCGTTGTGTTGTTGTTGATGTTGTCGTCGTTGTGATGTTGTTGATGTCGTGTTGTCGTTGTAGTGTTGTTGATGTTGTTGTTGATGTGGATGTGTTGTTGTTGCAGAGTGCCGCCGCTTCTCCATCCCCCGAGCGTTTAACAGCAGTCTGGGCAGAGCTGCTGCAGGGAACAGCGTCATGCAGCTACTGTTTCAGGTACACGCACACACGCACGCTCACACACAAACACAAACACGCACACACACACACACATACCCTTAATGGAGCTCATTTTAAGCAGTTGTCAGAAGCTTGGTGGTGAGCAATCAGCTAGCGAGGACAATCAGACCAGCGGCCATTAGCTGGGAGGGGGGGTTCTGAAAGAAGCCGGGGGGTGGGGGGGGGGGGGCGGGCAACTGCAGGGGTCGGGCTCCATGGCTCCGCTCTGCTGCGTAAGAAGTAGGACTCCACAGCCCCAACCTGGAGGCACAGGAGCCCCTGTCCTCCTCATAGCTAACGCTAACCCTAACCCCTCTCCTCCTCATAGCTAACGCTAACCCTAACCCTAACCCTAACGCTAACCCTAGCCCCTCTCCTCCTCATACCTAACCCTAGCCCCTCTCCTCCTCATACCTAACCCTAGCCCCTCTCCTCCTCATAGCTAACGCTAACCCTAACCCCTCTCCTCCTCATAGCTAACGCTAACCCTAACCCCTCTCCTCCTCATAGCTAACCCTAATGCTACCCGTAGCCCCTATCCTCCACCTACCTATGCAGTATTTATGGTTTATATATACGCCAAGCTCTGACATCATTTACATCTAGAACGTTTTTCAATCCCATGACACACATAAATACATATCTATGTAATATATATAGATATAAATATATCTATATATATAAATATTTAACAATTATTCGTCGAAGGCGAAGCGAATAGTGGGGAATAGCCCCAGAGACTGAAGGTTCAGGGGGCTATTCCCCACTATTCACGGAGACTGAGGTGAATAACTACCTAACTACCTCACCCCCCCCACCGGTGAAGCCCAACCCCTTCCCCTTCAACTACGTCCCTAACTACACCTCTCCCCCCCCCAGGTGGAGCCCAACCCCTTCCCCTTCAACTACGTCCCTAACTACACCGTTTCCACGGAGGTGGCCTCCATGGAGTTCCGGACGCAGAACGGGACTCAGATCCCCATCTCGGGTCTGGACGACAGCCAGGCCATCACCGTTGCCGTTAACAACGGCAGTGTGGGAGGAGGAGGAGGAGGGGGGGTGGACGGGTGGGCGGAGCCCCCTACCGCGGGGGCCGCCAACATCAGCCGCTGTGACTCCGTCATCGTCCGCGTCAGCACAGGAAACGCCAACCGGCAGGCGGGCGTGTTCGTCACGCTCAACTTCACTGCTCGGCACGGTAGGAGCGCCCCATTGGTTGGTTTAGTGGTGAGGCCGCCCCATTCGTCGGTGTATTAGTGGGGCCGCCCCATTGGTCTGTTTATCAGTGAGGCCGCCCCATTGGTCGGTTTGGTGGCGGAGCACAGAGTCCTGCGGACTCCCTGCCAGGCAGTCACATGACAAACTGATGAATTAGAGGGTTAAGGTTAGTAGGGTTAGGGTTAGTAGGGTTAAGGTTAGTAGGGTTAGGGTTAGGGTTAAACTGATGAATTAGAGGGTTAAGGTTAGTAGGGTTAGGGTTAGTAGGGTTAAGGTTAGTAGGGTTAGGGTTAGGGTTAAACTGATGAATTAGAGGGTTAAGGTTAGTAGGGTTAGGGTTAGTAGGGTTAGGGTTAGTAGGGTTAAGGTTAGTAGGGTTAGGGTTAGGGTTAAACTGATGAATTAGAGGGTTAAGGTTAGTAGGGTTAGGGTTAGTAGGGTTAAGGTTAGTAGGGTTAGGGTTAAACTGATGAATTAGAGGGTTAAGGTTAGTAGGGTTAGGGTTAGTAGGGTTAAGGTTAGTAGGGTTAGGGTTAAACTGATGAATTAGAGGGTTAAGGCTAGGGTTAGGGTTAAACTGATGAATTAGAGGGTTAAGGTTAGTAGGGTTAGGCTTAGGGTTAGTAGGGTTAGTAGGGTTAAACTGATGATTTAGAGGGTTAGGGTTAGTAGGGTTAGTTAGGGTTAAACTGATGAATTAGAGGGTTAGGGTTAGTAGGGTTAGTTAGGGTTAAACTGATGAATTAGAGGGTTAGGGTTAGTTAGGGTTAGTTAGGGTTGAACTGATGAATTAGAGGGTTAGGGTTAGTTAGGGTTAAACTGATGAATTAGAGGGTTAGGGTTAGTTAGGGTTAAACTGATGAATTAGTGGGTTAGGGTTAGGGTTAGTTAGGGTTAAACTGATGAATTAGACATCTATTTTTGTACAGTATCTCCCTGCTTCTGAAATGCACGAACATCTCCGCCCAGTGCTCGTCCGTAGGTTCACAAAATCGTATTTATGCTCTGAAGGGAGGGGGATAGGGAAGTGGTTGGTAATATTCAAATGTATCTGCTTCCTACGTAAGAGTCCGCGCCGAAATTCACTCGCTCGTAACTTTCAGAAATGCATATCTCACTCATGAGCTCAAAAGCATGCAGACTTATTTCAAAGTTTGTATGCGTGTGGCAGCCTCAGAGATCCAAAACAGCATCCCCAATCCCAGGAAAAGTGATGTTTTCATAATGTCACCTTTAAGAGTTGAACCAAAATGTTCAGTTGAACTATAAACTTATGTATATATATAAACTTCCTATAAACGTATCGTTATTTCTGAAGGTCATTTCTGAACCATCAGAAATAAAGATACGTTTATAGTTAAATGTTTCGTTTAACTATAAACTATAAACGCTCTCTTCCTCCAGAGGGCGTACCGTCTGAGGAAGAGGAGGAGGAGGAGCCCTTCATCACAGCCTACCTCCACTCCCACCCGCTGCCCAACGAGTTCAACTGCACCGACAGGAAGAGGATCACCCTGAGCCAAACCCAGGGTCACCAGCCCGACCACAGGAAGTACACCCTCTTCCTGTCCCCGGAGTAAGAACCCTTTCAGTGTCAACAAGTTTCTGTGTTTAGTTATTTCTGGATGGCTCACTTCATGGGCGTTAATTATCAGGATCAGGTGCTCATTGGAAATGACTGGTTCCAGACGCACTCACTAAACCTGCACTATGTTAGCTGTAGCTAAACTCAACCCTAGAGCATGGTTCTTCACCCTGGGGGCGTTCGCACACCCTAGGGGGGGCGCTGGGGCCGGGATTTTTCTTTTTCTTTTTTTGATTTTAAACTTTCATGGTTTTCAAATCTTTTGGGTGCAAAAATAGGCTACCTGGAATAAATGGCCTATGGTCAGTGTAACAGTGGTCATACAGCGCAGTTCGGTCCTGCACGCGCCCGGCCTCCCGTTACATCAGCTAGTCGTGATCTCTATATAACGCTGATAAACATAACCCAAGTTTGCGGGTTAACGGTTCAATAACCAACACAACACAATCAAACATGGCTGATAGCAAACTCTAGACTCTATAGACTCTCTCCCTCTCTATTTCTCTCTCCCTCCCTCTCTCTCTCTCTCTCTCTCTCTCTCTCTCTCTCTCTCTCTCTCTCTCTCTCTCTCTCTCTCTCTCTCTCTCTCTCTCTCTCTCTCTCTCTCTCTCTTGCTCTCTCTCTCTCTCTCTCTCTTTCCCCCCCCCGTGTGTCTCTCTGGAAGTTTAATTGGGTTTATTATAGTGATGGACAGTGCTGCTAGCCTATCAGAGGTGAGACATTTGCATGTCATGAATATTCATTCATACTCTTTATTCATAATTTTTTCACCAAATCCGACTCAGAGGGCATTCATTCATTGCTATTAGTGACCACCACAAAATCAATGAAAACGATGCAATGACACGTTTAAGCAATATAACACGAGTCTGAGTGGGTTTGTTAGTTTATTTATTTGTTTTGGGGGGGCGCCAGAGGATCAGGGTAAGGTCAGGGGGACGTTTGCTCAAAAAAGGTTGAGAACCACTGAAATAGAGGTTATATAGCTGTAGCTAAACTCAACCACTAGAGGTTATATAGCTGTAGCTAAACTCAACCACTAGAGGTTAGATAGCTGTAGCTAAACTCAACCACTAGAGGTTATATAGCTGTAGCTAAACTCAACCACTAGAGGTTATATAGCTGTAGCTAAACTCAACCACTAGAGGTTAGATAGCTGTAGCTAAACTCAACCACTAGAGGTTAGATAGCTGTAACTAAACTCAACCACTGGAGGTTAGATAGCTGTAGCTAAACTCAACCACTAGAGGTTAGATAGCTGTAGCTAAACTCAACCACTAGAGGTTAGATAGCTGTAGCTAAACTCAACCACTGGAGGTTATATAGCTGTAGCTAAACTCAACCACTGGAGGTTAGATAGCTGTAACTAAACTCAACCACTAGAGGTTAGATAGCTGTAGCTAAACTCAACCACTAGAGGTTAGATAGCTGTAGCTAAACTCAACCACTAGAGGTTATATAGCTGTAGCTAAACTCAACCACTAGAGGTTAGATAGCTGTAGCTAAACTCAACCACTAGAGGTTAGATAGCTGTAGCTAAACTCAACCACTAGAGGTTAGATAGCTGTAACTAAACTCAACCACTAGAGGTTAGATAGCTGTAGCTAAACTCAACCACTAGAGGTTAGATAGCTGTAACTAAAGCCACTAGGGGGCGCTAAGGGGAGCGTACATAGTGCAGCTTTAAACATGTTAACCTGTCCATGATATCTGTTGTTCTGAGCTGTGATTGGTCCTCTGTCTGGTGTTCTGAGCTGTGATTGGTCCTCTGTCTGGTGCTCTGAGCCCTGATTGGTCCTCTGTCTGGTGTTCTGAGCTGTGATTGGTCCTCTGTCTGGTGTTCTGAGCCCTGATTGGTCCTCTGTCTGGTGTTCTGAGCCCTGATTGGTCCCCCTCCCAGGGCGTACGATACCACCCTGGACTACTTCATCAACGTGACGACGCCCTGCTCCCCGGGGGCGGGGGGCGTCCGCCTGGAGGTGGGCGTGTTCGCCTCGCTCTGCCAGTACTTCAGTGAGAGCGAGAAGCAGTGGCGTACGGACGGCATGGTGCCGCTGGCCGCCACCACCGCCAGCCGGGCCGTCTGCCGCACGCGACACCTCACCGCCTTCGCCGCCGGCCTCTTCGTCCCGGCCAACGCCATCAGCTTCATCCTGCCGGTACCTCAGGGGACCCCTTGGGGGGGCGGGGGGTGTGTGAGTGTGTGGTTTGTGATTATTGTGTGTGTGTGTGTGTGTGTGTGTGTGTGTGTTGTGTGAATAAAGGGTGAGGGAGGGGGGGTGCTCATGAATTGAGGCCATTATTTCTCAGCATTTCTTTTGCTCTGCTTATTTTTATAGAGATTTGATTGTAGGAGCCCCCCCATAGGGTTAGGGTTAGGGGCCCCCAGCCTGGTGGCCCTCCTGGTGTTAACCTCTGCCCCCCCCCCATAGGAGCGGTCAGGGGCCCCCAGCCTGGTGGCCCTCTTGGTGTTAACCTCTGCCCCCCCCCCTGTAGGAGCGGTCAGGGGCCCCCAGCCTGGTGGCCCTCCTGGTGTGTGTGCTGGGGCTGCTGAGTCTGGCCGTGGCGGGGGCCGTGCTCCACAAGCTGGACCAACTGGACCTGCGCCGCGCGGCCGTGGTGCCACTCTGCGGCCGGGACGGCCTCTTCAAGTACGAGGTCCAGGTGAAGACGGGCTGGAGCCGCGGCGCAGGTAAGGGGGGGAGGGGGAGACTCAGGGTCTAGTCTCCTCAGAGTCTGGTCTCCCCAGAGTCTGGAGTCTCCTCAGAGTCTAGTCTCCTCAGTCTGAAGTCTCCTCAGAGTCTAGTCTCCCCAGAGTCTAGTCTCCTCAGAGTCTAGTCTCCTCAGAGTCTGGTCTCCTCAGAGTCGAGTCTCCTCAGGGTCTGGAGTCTCCTCAGAGTCTGAAGTCTCCCCAGAGTCTAGTCTCCCCAGAGTCTAGTCTCCCCAGAGTCTAGTCTCCTCAGAGTCTAGTCTCCTCAGAGTCTAGTCTCCTCAGAGTCTAGTCTCCTCAGAGTCTGGTATCTCCTCAGAGTCTGGAGTCTCCTCAGAGCCTGGAGTCTCCTCAGAGTCTAGTCTCCTCAGAGTCTAGTCTCCTCAGAGTCTGAAGTCTCCTCAGAGTCTAGTCTCCTCAGAGTCTGGTATCTCCTCAGAGTCTGGAGTTTCCTCAGAGTCTGGTATCTCCTCAGAGTCTGAAGTCTCCTCAGAGTCTGGAGTTTCCTCAGAGTCTGAAGTCTCCTCAGAGTCTGGAGTCTCCTCAGAGTCTGGAGTCTCCTCAGAGTCTAGTCTCCTCAGAGTCTAGTCACCTCAGAGTCTGAAGTCTCCTCAGAGTCTGGAGTCTCCTCAGAGTCTGGAGTCTCCTCAGAGTCTGGAGTCTCCTCAGAGTCTGAAGTCTCCTCAGAGTCTGAAGTCTCCTCAGAGTCTGAAGTCTCCTCAGAGTCTGGAGTCTCCTCAGAGTCTGAAGTCTCCTCAGAGTCTGAAGTCTCCTCAGAGTCTGAAGTCTCCTCAGAGTCTGGAGTCTCCTCAGAGTCTGAAGTCTCCTCAGAGTCTAGTCTCCTCAGTCTAGTCTCCCCCCCCCCCTCCTCCCCAGGCACCACCGCCCACGTGGGTGTCGGCCTGTATGGCCGTGAGAGCCGCAGCGGGCACCGCCACCTGGACAGCAAGGGCTCCTTCGCCCGCAACGCGCTGGACATCTTCCACGTCGCCACGGATACCAGCCTGGGCAGCCTGTGGAAGATACGAGTCTGGCACGACAACAAGGGTGGGTTCAGTCGCACACTCAGGCACTGAAGCACAAATACACATAAATACACAGACACACACTCAGGCACTGACGCACAAATACACATAAATACACAGACACACGCTCAGGCACTGACGCGCAAAGACACATAAATACACACACACGCTCACATCATGTCCTACGTGTCCTCTGCAGAGGCTGGAGTCACAGTGAGTCTGTCCTCATGTCTGTCCTCAGGCCTTAGTTAAAGGACACCCTGTGTCCCCTGTCCTCTGTCTGTCCCTATAGTGACAGTACGTCTGTCCCAAGGTCTGTCCCTATAGTGACAGTACGTCTGTCCCAAGGTCTGTCCCTATAGTGACAGTACTTCTGTCCTCTGTCTGTCCCCATAGTGACAGTACGTCTGTCCCTATAGTGACAGTACGTCTGTCCCTATAGTGACAGTACGTCTGTCCCTATAGTAACAGTACGTCTGCCCTCTGTCTGTCCCTATAGTAACAGTACGTCTTTCCTCTGTCTGTCCCTATAGTGACAGTATGTCTGTCCCTTTAGTGACAGTACGTCTGTCCTCTGTCTGTCCCCATAGTGACAGTACGTCTGTCCTCTGTCTGTCCCTATAGTAACAGTAAGTCTGTCCTCTGTCTGTCCCTATAGTAACAGTACGTCTGTCCTCCGTCTGTCCCCATAGTGACAGTATGTCTGTCCCCATAGTAACAGTACGTCTGTCCTCTGTCCCTATAGTAACAGTACGTCTATCCCCAGGTCTGTCCCCATAGTGACAGTACGTCTGTCCTCTGTCCCTATAGTAACAGTACGTCTGTCCTCTGTCTGTCCCTATAGTGACAGTACGTCTGTCCTCTGTCTGTCCCTATAGTAACAGTACGTCTGTCCTCTGTCCCTATAGTAACAGTACGTCTGTCCTCTGTCTGTCCCTATAGTAACAGTACGTCTGTCCTCTGTCTGTCCCTATAGTGACAGTATGTCTGTCCCTTTAGTGACAGTACGTCTGTCCTCTGTCTGTCGCCATAGTGACAGTATGTCTGTCCCCATAGTGACAGTACGTCTGCCTCTGTCTGTCCCTATAGTAACAGTACGTCTGTCCCCAGGTCTGTCCCCATAGTGACAGTACGTCTGTCCTCTGTCCCTATAGTAACAGTATGTCTGTTCTCTGTCTGTCCCTATAGTGACAGTACGTCTGTCCTCTCTGTCCCCATAGTGACAGTACGTCTGTCCCCATAGTGTTAGTACGTCTGTCCTCTGTCTGTCCCTATAGTAACAGTTCGTCTGTCCTCCGTTTGTCCCTATAGTAACAGTACGTCTGTCCTCTGTCCCTATAGTAACAGTACGTCTGTCCTCTGTCTGTCCCTATAGTAACAGTATGTCTGTCCTCTGTCTGTCCCTATAGTAACAGTACGTCTGTCCTCTGTCTTTCCCTATAGTAACAGTACGTCTGTCCTCTGTCTGTCCCTATAGTAACAGTACGTCTGTCCTCTGTCTGTCCCTATAGTGACAGTACGTCTGTCCCTATAGTGACAGTACGTCTGTCCTCTGTCTGTCCCCATAGTGACAGTACGTCTGTCCTCTGTCTGTCCCTATAGTAACAGTACGTCTGTCCCCAGGTCTGTCCCCACAGTAACAGTGTGTCTGTCCCCTGTCCCCAGGTCTGTCCCCGGCCTGGCGGCTGCAGTACATACTGGTCAGAGACATGCAGACGGGCAACAGCTACTACTTCCTGGTGGAGGAGTGGCTGTCGGTGGATAACGAGAAGACGGACGGCCGGGTTGAGGTGGAGGTGGAGGCCACCGGTACGAGGCTGAGTACCATGTTGACCCCTGACCCCTCTGACCCCTGACCTCTGACACTGACCTCTGACCCCTCCCCCAGACGAGGCCCGTCTGCGTCGTGTTCCCCACCTGCTGGGCTACGAGCTGCAGCGGGCGCTGTGTGAGTCCCACCTGTGGCTGTCGCTGTGGGAGCGGCCGGCCCGCAGCCCCTTTACCCGCCTGCAGAGGGCGACCTGCTGCGCTCTGCTGCTGCAGCTCTGCCTGCTGGCCAACACGCTGTGGTACGGCACGGTGGTGGACCAGCGATACAGGTAGGAGACCCAGCTCCATGTGTCTATAGTGGGGCCCCCAGGTAGGAGACCCAGCTCCATGTGTCTATAGTGGGGCCCCCAGGTAGGAGACCCAGCTCCATGTGTCTGTAGTGGGGCCCCCAGGTAGGAGACCCAGCTCCATGTGTCTGTAGTGGGGCCCCCCAGGTAGGAGACCCAGCTCCATGTGTCTATAGTGGGGCCCCCAGCTAGGAGACCCAGCTAGGAGTCCCCTGCTGGTAGACCGTGTGTCTGTAGTGGGCTGTATCGTGCGTATCGTGTGTATCAGTGTGTATTCGGTGTGTATCGTGTGTACCCGGTGTGTATCAGTGTGTACCCGGTGTGTATCCTGTGTATCAGTGTGTATCAGTGTGTATCGTTTGTATCAGTGTGTATCAGTTTGTATCAGTGTGTATCAGTGTGTATCCTGTGTATCGTTTGTATCAGTGTGTATCAGTGTGTATAGTGTGTATCAGTGTGTATCCTGTGTATCAGTGTGTATCAGTGTGTATCGTGTGTATCAGTGTGTATCGTGTCCACAGCCCGCGGGCGGCGTCCGGCCGGCTGAGCCTGTCCTGGGACGCAGTGTGGGCGGGACTTGTCAGCTGTGCGGCCGTCTATCCGCTGTACCTTCTACTCTTCACCGTGTTCAGGATGAGCCGCAGCAAGGTACACACGTGCACTTATAGGTTCACACACGTGCACTGGCACTGAACACCCACGTGCACTAATAGGTACACACACGTGCACTGGCACTGAACAGCCACGTGCACTAATAGGTACACACACGTGCACTGTCACTGAACAGCCACGTGCACTAATAGGTACACACACGTGCACTGGCACTGAACAGCCACGTGCACTTATAGGTACACACATGTGCACTGGCACTGAACAGCCACGTGCACTAATAGGTACACACACGTGCACTTATAGGTACACACACGTGCACTGGCACTGAACACCCACGTGCACTAATAGGTACACACACGTGCACTGGCACTGAACACCCACGTGCATGTTTTTGTACGTTTGTGTGTGTGTGTGTGTGTGTGTGTGTGTAGTGTGTGTCTGTTGAGCAGATTCCGGACCAGACGGATCAGCAGTCGGTGGAGATCGATGACTTCCTGGACGCCTCCATCGGGGGCAGCTCCTTCCTGTTCCTCGACGGCGTCCACGACGAGGTTTAAATATATATATAAATATATATATATATATATATATATATATATACATATACAGTGGGGCAAAAAAGTATTTAGTCAGCCACCAATTGTGCAAGTTCTCCCACTTAAAAAGATGAGAGAGGCCTGTAATTTTCATCATAGGTATACCTCAGCTATGAGAGACAAAATGAAAAAAAAAAATCTAGAAAATCACATTGTCTGATTTTTAAAGAATTTATTTGCAAATTATGGTGGAAAATAAGTATTTGGTCAATAACAAAAGGTCTTCTCAATACTTAGTTACATGCCCTTTGTTGGCAATGACAGAGGTCAAACGTTTTCTGTAAGTCTTTACAAGGTTTTCACACACTGCTGCTGGTATTTTGGCCCATTCCTCCATGCAGATCTCCTCTAGAGCAGTGATGTTTTTGGGCCACACAGACTTTCAACTCCCTCCAAAGATTTTCTATGGGGTTGGAGTGTGGAGACTGACAAGGCCACTCCAGGACCTTGAAATGCTTCTTACCAAGCCACTCCTTCGTTGCCCGGGCGGTGTGTTTGGGGTCATTGTCATGCTGAAAGACCCAGCCACGTTTCATCTTCAGTGCCCTTGCTGATGGAAGGAGGTTTTCACTCAAAATCTCACGATGCATGGCCCCATTCATTCTTTCCGTCACACGGATAAGACGTCCTGGTCCCTTGGCAGAAAAACAGCCCCAAAGCATGATGTTTCCACCCCCATGCTTCACTGTAGGTATGGTGTTCTTTGGATGCAACTCAGCATTCTTTCTCCTCCAAACACGACAAGTTGAGTTTTTACCAAAAGGTTCTATTTTGGTTTCATCTGACCATATGACATTCTCCCAATCCTGTTCTGGATCATCCAAATGCTCTCTAGCAAACTTCAAACGGGCCCGGACATGCACTGGCTTTAGCAGGGGGACACGTCTGGCACTGCAGGATTTGAGTCCCTGGCGGCGTAGTGTGTTAGTGATGGTAGCCTTTGTTACTTTGGTCCCAGCTCTCTGGAGGTCATTCACTAGGTCCCCCCGTGTGGTTCTGGGATTTTTGTTCACCGTTCTTGTGATCATTTTGACCCCACAGGGTGAGATCTTGCGTGGAGCCCCAGTGGTCTTGTATGTATTCCATTTCCTAATAATTGCTCCCACAGTTGATTTCTTCACACCAAGCTGCTTACCTATTGCAGATTCAGACTTCCCAGCCTGGTGCAGGTCTACAATTGTGTTTCTGGTGTCCTTTGACAGCTCTTTGGTCTTGGCCATAGTGGAGTTTGGAGTGTGACTGTTTGAGGTTGTGGACAGGTGTCTTTTATACTGATAAGGAGTTCAAACAGGTGCCATTAATACAGGTAGTGGAGGACAGAGGAGCCTCTTAAAGAAGAAGTTACAGGTCTGTGACAGCCAGAAATCTTGCTGGTTTGTAGGTGACCAAATACTTATTTTCCACCATAATTTGCAAATAAATTCTTAAAATATCAGACAATGTGATTTTCTGGATTTTTTTTTTAAATTTTGTCTCTCATAGCTGAGGTTTACCTATGATGAAAATTACAGGCCTCTCTCGTCTTTTTAAGTGAGAGAACTTGCACAATTGGTGGCTGACTAAATACTTTTTTGCCCCACTGTATATATACATATATATGAAGGCAGACACAAAGAGAACAGGAGTGATTGATCCTTGTGTCTGTGTTTGACGGTATATTTCCAGGGGAGCTCATTAAGGTCTTTAATCTCTTTTCCAGACGAACTCTGAGGAGACCAATGTGGACTTCCCGTCTCCGTCCAACAAGAGGTGAGCATATGAACAAGGATTTAATAAGCAGAGGAATGGAGGCAACTAAATGTGTTCTATCTACATAAATACATTTCAATAAGTCATTTATGCTATTTTATAATAATATCTATCTCCAGTCTCATCAAATGAATCTTACTGAAAGAAGAAAGTAAGTTGTTGAGATGTAGCTGAGGTAGAGGCCGGCTGGACGAGCGGATCAATACGAGATGGAGCGTTGGAACCCCAGTTGATCAGGCCTGCTGCTCAACTGATTGACAGCATGTTATAAATACAGCTGACTGATTGACAGCAAGTTATAAATACAACTGACTGGTTGACAGCATGTTATAAATACAGCTGACTGATTGGCAGCATGTTATAAATACAGCTGACTGGTTGACAGCATGTTATAAATACAGCTGACTGGTTGACAGCATGTTATAAATACATCTGACTGATTGGACGCCTTTTGATTGGCAGCTGATGATTGATGAATATTATGTTAATGTGGGTAGGAGTCATGAGGAGTAGTCCCTCCCCTCTGGGAGGAATAGAGCCATCCTATTGGTTCAGCTCTAGAGTCATCCTATTGGTTCAGCTCTAGAGTCATCCTATTGGTTCAGCTCTAGAGTCATCCTATTGGTTCACCTCTAGAGTCATCCTATTGGTTCAGCTCTAGAGTCATCCTATTGGTTCACCTCTCGTCCGTCTGTCCTCAGTGTGGACAGTAATAGAGTCATCTGATTGGTTCTCAGTGTGGACAGTAATAGAGTCATCTGATTGGTTCTCAGTGTGAACAGTAGTAGAGTCATCTGATTGGTTCTCAGTGTGGACAGTAATAGAGTCATCTGATTGGTTCTCAGTGTAGACAGTAATAGAGTCTTC
>NC_136935.1:52746560-52809060 GCF_949987615.1 Pollachius pollachius | reverse complement strand
AACCCTATACTGACAGACCCCCCTAACCCTAACCCTATACTGACAGACCCCCCTAACCCTAACCCTATACTGACAGACCCCCTGCCCCCAGGTGGTGTGTGAGGCGGTGTACTGACAGACCCCCTGCCCCCAGGTGGTGTACTGACAGACCCCCTGCCCCCAGGTGGTGTACTGACAGACCCCCTGCCCCCAGGTGGTGTACTGACAGACCCCCTGCCCCCAGGTGGTGTGTGAGGCGGTGTACTGACAGACCCCCTGCCCCCAGGTGGTGTGTGAGGCGGTGTACTGGGCGGTGTGTGTGCGCCGGCTCCGCCCTGAGGCCCAGGACGTGCTGGTGGATTTCCCGCGGGTGGAGCGGGTGGTGCAGCGCGTTTCCCGGGTCCGCCCCCCCCAGGGGTTCGCCCTGTCCCAGGCCCGGCACCAGGCCCGCAAGGTCACCATGCTGCACTCCATGCTGAAGGTCAGGACCCTAACCCTAACCCTAGGGTTAGGGGTTAGACAGGAAGTATAACCCCTAACCCCTAACCCTAGGGTTAGGGGTTAGACAGGAAGTATAACCCCTAACCCTAACCCTAGGGTTAGGGGTTAGACAGGAAGTATAACCCCTAACCCCTAACCCTAGGGTTAGGGGTTAGACAGGAAGTATAACCCCTAACCCCTAACCCTAGGGTTAGGGGTTAGGGGTTATACTTCCTGTCATACTTCCTCACAAACTCTAATTTACCTAGTCTTTACCACAGGGCTGTCTGACCACAACATGATCCTGATCCTAAGAAAGCTTACCAAAAGGAGGTTCAATGTAACATCATGCAAAAAGCTAGACCAGTGTAAAATCCACTACAACAAGCTAAGTGATCTTAAAAAATCAACTGAGGAAGTGAACTGGAATGAGCACTTTGTAGACCAATGTATGGAGGATAACTCTTAATCCTTCATGATTAAACTCCATAGTATCATACATGGTTTTATGCGAAAAGTAAAATCCAAACCTGGACAAACAAACTATCTACCATGGTTAAATGATAAATTACGGTCACTTTATTAAGCAGAGGGACCAGGCTTTGAAAACGGCCCTCAAAAATAAGTCAGAGCATAAAAGGCGTTTATTTATTACACTAAGAAACAGAGTCGTAAAGGAGTTAAGACAAGCTAAAGCAACATTTTTTATTAATGCCATCACCGAGGCCAAGGGAAATGCGAAAGAATATCGATATGTACAAATCTTAAGAAATTAACTGGAAAATGTTCTAATAGCAAAAAAATAGAACTGAATATAGAGGGAAGTCTCATCCATGTTCCAAGTAAAGTGGCAACAGCTTTTAACACTTATTTTATTGACTCTATTAATGAATTAATGCTGAACCTCCCTGGATCTAGCAACATTATAACTCCCATAAATACTGATGCGCCCATTCTGACTTTTAGAGAAATAACCGGCTCCAAAGTGAATCCGATTATTTCCTCTCTTAAATGTTCCAAAGCAAAGGATACATATGAGATGGATACTGTTTTTCTCAAAAAAAACAAAGAGGCACTCATTTCACCAATCCATTGAGGGAGGATTGTTTCCAAGTGTTTGGAAAAGTGCTATAGTCACACCAGTATTCAAAGCAGGGAACCCCATGGTCACAAGCAACTATAGACCAATTAGTATCTTACCAACTGCATCAAAAGTTGCTGAAAAATGGATATCCGAACAGATTATAACAAACCTGAATGCATCCTCCTTCTCATTGCATCCATTGCAGTTTGGATTTCGTAAACATAATTCCACTGAAACAGCAAACTGTTATCTTCTGGGAAATATCAAGGCTAGACTGGAAAAGGGAGGCGCAGTGGGAGCCTTGATCTTAATAAGCCTTTGATACTGTCCACTATGACATCTTAATTGCAATGTTAACTAAGTTTAATTTCTCACCTAGTGTGATAACATGGTACAACATGGAATATAATCATATCTTGCAGAGCGGAAACAATGTGTGCGTATAGTTGATAAAATCTCACAAATAGTCAAAACTGGGTCGTGTCCCACAGGGCTCTACTTTAGGCCCCTTATTGTTCAGTTTGTACATAGATTACCTTCCTGATTCTTGTCCACCTTCTGTAACTTGTCAGATGTATGCTGATGACACGGCCATCTATTTACACTCTAAAAATAAGAAAGGAGCTGCAGATGAACTATCAGCTGCCATGGTTTATGTTTCTAACTGGTTGACCAGTTCATGTTTACATCTCAATATTAGCAAGTCTGTATGCATGTTTTTTTTCAAAGTCTGCTAATAAAGATCCCGAGCCTGCTGTGTTAGTAGCAGGGAGAAAGTTATTAGTTATGAATGAATATAAGAACCTTGGTACAGTCATTGACTCAAAACTTACTTTTAAAACTAAAGTGAAAAAGGTTGTGAACAGAATCAAATTCAATTTAAAAAATTGTAGATACATAAGGAATAATTTAACAACTGAATCATCTAAAATGTACATGCATGCCATGATCCTCTCACACATAAATTACTGCCTCACCAGCTGGACTCAGACATCAAGAACCACTTTGCAATCAGTGGAAAGACTTTAAAAGCATGATTTGAAAACACTAGATAAGAAATCAAATACTTATCACCATTGTAACATTTTAACAAAATTCCTAAACTGGGAAACATGATCAAGTTTGCTGATATATTACCAGCATACAAGATCTTCAATGGCTTAGCCCCGCCTCCACTTAGTGAGTTCATCAAACAAAATCAAAATACATCGACAAGATCTTCTACTAGAGGGGACTGCAAAATACAATACGGAAAAACATCTTTTGCTCAGTCAGCCTTCTCTTATCGAGCAACACACACCTGGAACTCCATACCAACTGAATTTAGGAATAATCCAAACATGAACGATTTCACTGAATCCATAAAGCAATGGCTACTGGACAAACAAACATGTAACCATAGGTAATGTGTTACCTTGAGTGTGGTATTGCTATACTAACCTCCTTCTTGTTTGTGATTGTGAGTTTACTAACTGCTTGTTTAACTATTTTATGTTTTTTGTTTGTTATTCTCTTCACTTTTAATCCTTTTTTATTCTGGCATGATACATTACGTCTCTGTCATCTTAGTTTGTATCCTTGTCCATGTAATGTCAATGTCAATCACCTGTCTAACTATATGTTGTGTTGTTTTTATGCTTTTGTATGTTCTATCTAGCATCAACCTGCCAGGGTATACAAACGAAGTATTTTTTTAACTAAATCTGGTGCATTTATATGTCAGATGTAATGGCAATGTTGAGTAATGCACATGGTCCCTTTTAAATAAATAAATACATTAAAAAAAAATACTAAAGACTCCCTTGACTTTGAAGGGCCAAATCTCTAATTTATATAATTCTATTATGTCGTTTAGTAGTTTATCAACGACAACACCAAGACAAAATGGGAAGAAGAATTAGGGACAGTCATTTCAGATGTGACATGGGTTAGAGCTGTGTGAATGGAACCTCTTCTTGTGTACGTCTGAATCTGATTTAATTTAAAGTTCACTATAGTAAGGTCAGACTTGCCATAATATATCCTAAACTAAATGAGAATGTCATCGCTTTAGAGCCAGCAAGGCAGTCTTGACTCATATGTTTTGGTCGTGCTCCAAGTTGGGAGAGTTTTGGTAATCAATATTTGGGATTTGGAATGTGGCTTTTGGCCTAGATCTACAACCTAGCCCTTTAATGGCTATATTTGGGGTAAGAGATAATGACACTGTGATAGCCATGAGCAAGAAAATGTTTGGAATGGAAATCCCAATTAACACGATGGAATCAGTGTGGCTCTATGATGTTTCCAAAAATTGTAATATTTTCTTAGAGGATCAACCAAAAAATTTTACCAAGTCTGGAACCCTTTACTGGTTTATTTGGCAAACTTGCAACTCTCCCCTATCATTAGTAAGTAAGCTTTAACGTAAAGTATAAATACTTTCATCATAGGAGAACCCCCCCCCCCCTTTCCTTTTTTTCTATTTTTTTATTAATTATTCAAGTGAAAGAAGTTGATGAGAGAGAGAGAGAGAGAGAGAGAGAGAGAGAGACGGGGGGAGGGGGGGAGAGGGAGGGGGAGAGAGAGAGGGGGAGAGACGGGGGGATAGAGGGAGGGGGAGAGAGACAGAGGGAGAGGGAGAGGGGGGGATAGAGGGAGGGGGAGAGAGACAGATAGAGAGGGGGAGAGACGGGGGGGAGAGAGGGAGGGGGAGAGAGAGAGAGAGGGGGCGAGGGAGAGGGAGACACAGAGAGAGAGAGAGACTCCTGTGTTCTTGTGGTCTAACAGGATGTGTCTCGGCCCTCTCTCCAGAACTTCCTGTTCTACATGTTCTTCCTGTTGGTGGTTCTGCTCCTCAACTACTCCGACACTGCCAAGGACACACACAGCCTGCGCCTGCGCACACAGCTGGAGCGCACACTGCTCACGCCCCACTACCACAACATCAGCAGGTGTGGACACGCACGCACACACACACGCAGACACACACACAAACACACTGATAAACTCACAACATGAGCCATATGCTGCACCTTGTTTACAAATCAATGTTTTATCTACTATGCTCTCTGAAATGCTAATGACCAATATCTATTTGAACTCTTTCTGTTACGAATTGAATTAGTCTGCTAAGATCGTACTCATCCTAAAATGTGAGTTAAGATGTAAGACAAAAGCTGCACAATGACGCTCATGTGATGTGATGTTTCACTAGCGTTCCGTGTGTGTGCGTGTGCGTGTGTGTGTGTGTGTGCGTGCTTGTGTGTGTGTGTGTGTGTGTGTGTGTGTGTGCAGGCGAGAGGACGTCCTCCGCTGGCTGAAGGCCTCCCTCTGCCCGCGGCTGCTCAACAGAGCCGCCCTACTGGCCGACACCGGCACGGTCCTACTGGGCACACTCAGACTGCGCCAGCTCACAGACCCACAAGGTAAGGGGGGGGGGGCAACTTGGCCAGAGGGGGAACACCTAACCCAGGTGGGAGGGGGCAACACTTAACTCAGGTGGGAGGGGGCAACACTTAACTCAGGTGTGTAAAGGTTCAGCTCAGTAGTGACTTTGGTCGCTCAAGGCATAGACTTTGGTCTTTTTAAAGCGTAGGCTTTGGTCTTTTTAAGGCGTAGGCTTTGGTCTTTTTAAGGCGTAGACTTTGGTCTTTTTAAGGCGTAGGCTTTGGTCTTTTTAAGGCGTAGACTTTGGTCTTTTTAAGGCGTAGGCTTTGGTCGCTTAAAGGCGTAGACTTTGGTCGCTTTAAGGCGTAGACTTTGGTCGCTTTAAGGCGTAGACTTTGGTCTTTTTAAGGCGTAGACTTTGGTCGCTTTAAGGCGTAGGCTTTGGTCGCTTTAAGGCGTAGACTTTGGTGGCTTTAAGGCGTAGACTTTGGTCGCTCAAGGCGTAGACTTTGGTCGTATTAAGGCGTAGACTTTGGTTGCTTTAAGACATAGACTTTGGTCGTTTTAAGGCGTAGACTTTGGTCGCTTTAAGGCCTAGACTTTGGTCGTTTTAAGGAGTAGACTTTGGTCGCTCAAGGCGTAGACTTTGGTCGCTTTAAGGTGTAGACTTTGGTCGTTTAAAGGCGTAGACTGGTCGTTTTAAGGCATAGACTTTGGTGGTTTTAAGGCATAGACTTTGGTGGCTTTAAGGCGTAGACTTTGGTGGCTTTAAGGCGTAGACTTTCGTCGCTCAAGGCGTAGACTTTAATCGCTCAAGGTGTATACTTTGGTCGCTTTAAGGCGTAGACTTTGGTCGCTTTAAGGTGTAGACTTTGGTGCTGGTAAGGCGTAGACTTTGGTTGCTCAAGGCGTAGACTTTGTTTGTTTTAAGGCGTAGACTTTGGTTGCTTTAAGGCGTAGACTTTGGTCGCTCAAGGCGTAGACTTTGGTCGCTTTAAGGTGTAGACTTTGGTCGCTTTAAGGTGTAGACTTTGGTGCTGGTAAGGCGTAGACTTTGGTTGCTCAAGGCGTAGACTTTGTTTGTTTTAAGGCGTAGACTTTGGTTGCTTTAAGGCGTAGACTTTGGTCGCTCAAGGCGTAGACTTTGGTCGCTTTAAGGTGTAGACTTTGGTCGTTTTAAGGCGTAGACTTTGGTCGCTCAAGGTGTAGACTGGTCCTTTTAAGGTGTATACTTTGGTCGCTCAAGGTGTATACTTTGGTCGCTTAAGGCGTAGACTTTGGTCGCTTTAAGGTGTAGACTTTGGTGCTGGTAAGGCGTAGCCTTTGGTTGCTCAAGGCGTAGACTTTGTTTGTTTTAAGGTGTAGACTTTGGTTGCTTTAAGGCGTAGACTTTGGTCGCTCAAGGCGTAGACTTTGGTCGCTCTAAGGCGTAGACTTTGGTCGTTTTAAGGCGTAGACTTTGGTCCTTTTAAGGCGTAGACTTTGGTCGTTGTAAGGCATAGACTTTGGTTTACGCCTAGACTTTGGTGGTAGACTTTGGTCGTTTTAAGGCGTAGATTTTGGTCGTTTTAAGGCGTAGACTTTGGTTGCTTTAAGGCGTAGACTTTGGTCGTTTTAAGGCGTAGACTTTGGTGGCTTTAAGGTGTAGACTTTGGTCGCTCAAGATGTATACTGGTCGTTTTAAGGCGTAGGCTTTGGTCGCTTTAAGGCGTAGACTTTGGTCGCTTTAAGGCGTAGACTTTGGTCGCTTTAAGGCGTAGACTTTGGTCTTTTTAAGGCGTAGACTTTGGTCGCTCAAGGCGTAGACTTTGGTCGCTTTAAGGTGTAGACTTTGGTCGTTTTAAGGCGTAGACTTTGGTCGCTCAAGGTGTAGACTGGTCCTTTTAAGGCGTAGACTTTGGTCGCTCAAGGTGTATACTTTGGTCGCTTAAGGCGTAGACTTTGGTCGCTTTAAGGTGTAGACTTTGGTGCTGGTAAGGCGTAGCCTTTGGTTGCTCAAGGCGTAGACTTTGTTTGTTTTAAGGTGTAGACTTTGGTTGCTTTAAGGCGTAGACTTTGGTCGCTCAAGGCGTAGACTTTGGTCGCTCTAAGGCGTAGACTTTGGTCGTTTTAAGGCGTAGACTTTGGTCCTTTTAAGGCGTAGACTTTGGTCGTTGTAAGGCGTAGACTTTGGTTTACGCCTAGACTTTGGTGGTAGACTTTGGTCGTTTTAAGGCGTAGATTTTGGTCGTTTTAAGGCGTAGACTTTAGTTGCTTTAAGGCGTAGACTTTGGTCGTTTTAAGGCGTAGACTTTGGTGGCTTTAAGGTGTAGACTTTGGTCGCTCAAGATGTATACTGGTCGTTTTAAGGCGTAGGCTTTGGTCGCTTTAAGGCGTAGACTTTGGTCGCTTTAAGGCGTGGACTTTGGTCGCTTTAAGGCGTAGACTTTGGTCTTTTTAAGGCGTAGACTTTGGTCGCTTTAAGGCGTAGGCTTTGGTCGCTTTAAGGCGTAGATTTTGGTCGCTTTAAGGCATAGGCTATGGTCACTTTAAGGCGTAGACTTTGGTCGCTCAAGGCATAGACTTTGGTCTTTTTAAGGCGTAGGCTTTGGTCTTTTTAAGGCGTAGACTTTGGTCTTTTTAAGGCGTAGGCTTTGGTCACTTTAAGGCGTAGACTTTGGTCGCTTTAAGGCGTAGACTTTGGTCGCTTTAAGGCGTAGACTTTGGTCGCTTTAAGGCGTAGACTTTGGTGGCTTTAAGGCGTAGACTTTGGTCGCTCAAGGCGTAGACTTTGGTCGTTTTAAGGCGTAGACTTTGGTTTCTTTAAGACATAGACTTTGGTCGTTTTAAGGCGTAGACTTTGGTCGCTTTAAGGCCTAGACTTTGGTCGTTTTAAGGACTAGACTTTGGTCGCTCAAGGCGTAGACTTTGGTCGCTTTAAGGTGTAGACTTTGGTCGTTTAAAGGCGTAGACTGGTCGTTTTAAGGCGTAGACTTTGGTGGTTTTAAGGCATAGACTTTGGTGGCTTTAAGGCGTAGACTTTGGTGGCTTTAAGGCGTAGACTTTCGTTGCTCAAGGCGTAGACTTTAATCGCTCAAGGTGTATACTTTGGTCGCTTTAAGGCGTAGACTTTGGTCGCTTTAAGGTGTAGACTTTGGTGCTGGTAAGGCGTAGACTTTGGTTGCTCAAGGCGTAGACTTTGTTTGTTTTAAGGCGTAGACTTTGGTTGCTTTAAGGCGTAGACTTTGGTCGCTCAAGGCGTAGACTTTGGTCGCTTTAAGGTGTAGACTTTGGTCGTTTTAAGGCGTAGACTTTGGTCGCTCAAGGTGTAGACTGGTCCTTTTAAGGCGTAGACTTTGGTCGCTCAAGGTGTATACTTTGGTCGCTTTAAGGCGTAGACTTTGGTCGCTTTAAGGTGTAGACTTTGGTGCTGGTAAGGCGTAGCCTTTGGTTGCTCAAGGCGTAGACTTTGTTTGTTTTAAGGTGTAGACTTTGGTTGCTTTTAGGCGTAGACTTTGGTCGCTCAAGGCGTAGACTTTGGTCGCTTTAAGGCGTAGACTTTGGTCGTTTTAAGGCGTAGACTTTGGTCCTTTTAAGGCGTAGACTTTGGTCGTTGTAAGGCGTAGACTTTGGTTTACGCCTAGACTTTGGTCGTAGACTTTGGTCGTTTTAAGGCGTAGATTTTGGTCATTTTAAGAAGTAGACTTTGGTTGCTTTAAGGCGTAGACTTTGGTCGTTTTAAGGCGTAGACTTTGGTGGCTTTAAGGTGTAGACTTTGGTCGCTCAAGATGTATACTGGTCGTTTTAAGGCGTAGGCTTTGGTCGCTTCAAGGCGTAGACTTTGGTCGCTTTAAGGCGTAGACTTTGGTCGCTTTAAGGCGTAGACTTTGGTCGCTTTAAGGCGTAGACTTTCATCGCTCAAGGCGTAGACTTTAATCGCTCAAGGCGTATACTTTGGTCGCTTTAAGGCGTAGACTTTGGTCGCTTTAAGGTGTAGACTTTGGTGCTGGTAAGGCGTAGACTTTGGTTGCTCAAGGCGTAGACTTTGTTTGTTTTAAGGCGTAGACTTTGGTTGCTTTAAGGCGTAGACTTTGGTCGATCAAGGCGTAGACTTTGGTCGCTCAAGGTGTAGACTGGTCCTTTTAAGGCGTAGACTTTGGTCGCTCAAGGTGTAAACTTTGGTCGCTTTAAGGCGTAGACTTTGGTCGCTTTAAGGTGTAGACTTTGGTGCTGGTAAGGCGTAGCCTTTGGTTGCTCAAGGCGTAGACTTTGTTTGTTTTAAGGTGTAGACTTTGGTTGCTTTAAGGCGTAGACTTTGGTCGCTCAAGGCGTAGACTTTGGTCGCTTTAAGGCGTAGACTTTGGTCGTTGTAAGGCGTAGACTTTGGTTTACGCCTAGACTTTGGTCGTAGACTTTGGTCGTTTTAAGGCGTAGATTTTGGTCGTTTTAAGGCGTAGACTTTGGTTGCTTTAAGGCGTAGACTTTGGTCGTTTTAAGGCGTAGACTTTGGTGGCTTTAAGGTGTAGACTTTGGTCGCTCAAGATGTATACTGGTTGTTTTAAGGCGTAGGCTTTGGTCGCTTTAAGGCGTAGACTTTGGTCGCTTTAAGGCGTAGACTTTGGTCGCTTTAAGGCGTAGACTTTGGTCGCTTTAAGGCGTAGGCTTTGGTCGCTTTAAGGCGTAGACTTTGGTCGCTTTAAGGCATAGGCTATGGTCACTTTAAGGCATAGACTTTGGTCGCTTTAAGGCGTAGACTTTGGTGGCTTTAAGGTGTAGACTTGGTCGCTCAAGATGTATACTGGTCGTTTTAAGGTGTAGACTTTGGTCGCTTTAAGGCGTAGACTTTGGTGGCTTTAAGGCGTAGACTTTGGTCGCTCAAGGCGTAGACTTTGGTCGTTTTAAGGCGTAGACTTTGGTTGCTTTAAGACATAGACTTTGGTCGTTTTAAGGCGTAGACTTTGGTCGCTTTAAGGCCTAGACTGGTCGTTTTAAGGAGTAGACTGGTCGTTTTAAGGCGTAGACTTTGGTGGTTTTAAGGCATAGACTTTGGTGGCTTTAAGGCGTAGACTTTGGTGGCTTTAAGGCGTAGACTTTCGTCGCTCAAGGCGTAGACTTTAATCGCTCAAGGTGTATACTTTGGTCGCTTTAAGGCGTAGACTTTGGTCGCTTTAAGGTGTAGACTTTGGTGCTGGTAAGGCGTAGACTTTGGTTGCTCAAGGCGTAGACTTTGTTTGTTTTAAGGCGTAGACTTTGGTTGCTTTAAGGCGTAGACTTTGGTCGCTCAAGGCGTAGACTTTGGTCGCTTTAAGGCGTAGGCTTTGGTCACTTTAAGGCGTAGACTTTGGTCGCTTTAAGGCGTAGACTTTGGTCGCTTTAAGGCGTAGACTTTGGTCGCTTTAAGGCGTAGACTTTGGTGGCTTTAAGGCGTAGACTTTGGTCGCTCAAGGCGTAGACTTTGGTCGTTTTAAGGCGTAGACTTTGGTTTCTTTAAGACATAGACTTTGGTCGTTTTAAGGCGTAGACTTTGGTCGCTTTAAGGCCTAGACTTTGGTCGTTTTAAGGACTAGACTTTGGTCGCTCAAGGCGTAGACTTTGGTCGCTTTAAGGTGTAGACTTTGGTCGTTTAAAGGCGTAGACTGGTCGTTTTAAGGCGTAGACTTTGGTGGTTTTAAGGCATAGACTTTGGTGGCTTTAAGGCGTAGACTTTGGTGGCTTTAAGGCGTAGACTTTCGTTGCTCAAGGCGTAGACTTTAATCGCTCAAGGTGTATACTTTGGTCGCTTTAAGGCGTAGACTTTGGTCGCTTTAAGGTGTAGACTTTGGTGCTGGTAAGGCGTAGACTTTGGTTGCTCAAGGCGTAGACTTTGTTTGTTTTAAGGCGTAGACTTTGGTTGCTTTAAGGCGTAGACTTTGGTCGCTCAAGGCGTAGACTTTGGTCGCTTTAAGGTGTAGACTTTGGTCGTTTTAAGGCGTAGACTTTGGTCGCTCAAGGTGTAGACTGGTCCTTTTAAGGCGTAGACTTTGGTCGCTCAAGGTGTATACTTTGGTCGCTTTAAGGCGTAGACTTTGGTCGCTTTAAGGTGTAGACTTTGGTGCTGGTAAGGCGTAGCCTTTGGTTGCTCAAGGCGTAGACTTTGTTTGTTTTAAGGTGTAGACTTTGGTTGCTTTTAGGCGTAGACTTTGGTCGCTCAAGGCGTAGACTTTGGTCGCTTTAAGGCGTAGACTTTGGTCGTTTTAAGGCGTAGACTTTGGTCCTTTTAAGGCGTAGACTTTGGTCGTTGTAAGGCGTAGACTTTGGTTTACGCCTAGACTTTGGTCGTAGACTTTGGTCGTTTTAAGGCGTAGATTTTGGTCATTTTAAGAAGTAGACTTTGGTTGCTTTAAGGCGTAGACTTTGGTCGTTTTAAGGCGTAGACTTTGGTGGCTTTAAGGTGTAGACTTTGGTCGCTCAAGATGTATACTGGTCGTTTTAAGGCGTAGGCTTTGGTCGCTTCAAGGCGTAGACTTTGGTCGCTTTAAGGCGTAGACTTTGGTCGCTTTAAGGCGTAGACTTTGGTCGCTTTAAGGCGTAGACTTTCATCGCTCAAGGCGTAGACCTTAATCGCTCAAGGTGTATACTTTGGTCGCTTTAAGGCGTAGACTTTGGTCGCTTTAAGGTGTAGACTTTGGTGCTGGTAAGGCGTAGACTTTGGTTGCTCAAGGCGTAGACTTTGTTTGTTTTAAGGCGTAGACTTTGGTTGCTTTAAGGCGTAGACTTTGGTCGATCAAGGCGTAGACTTTGGTCGCTCAAGGTGTAGACTGGTCCTTTTAAGGCGTAGACTTTGGTCGCTCAAGGTGTAAACTTTGGTCGCTTTAAGGCGTAGACTTTGGTCGCTTTAAGGTGTAGACTTTGGTGCTGGTAAGGCGTAGCTTTTGGTTGCTCAAGGCGTAGACTTTGTTTGTTTTAAGGTGTAGACTTTGGTTGCTTTAAGGCGTAGACTTTGGTCGCTCAAGGCGTAGACTTTGGTCGCTTTAAGGCGTAGACTTTGGTCGTTGTAAGGCGTAGACTTTGGTTTACGCCTGGACTTTGGTCGTAGACTTTGGTCGTTTTAAGGCGTAGATTTTGGTCGTTTTAAGGCGTAGACTTTGGTTGCTTTAAGGCGTAGACTTTGGTCGTTTTAAGGCGTAGACTTTGGTGGCTTTAAGGTGTAGACTTTGGTCGCTCAAGATGTATACTGGTTGTTTTAAGGCGTAGGCTTTGGTCGCTTTAAGGCGTAGACTTTGGTCGCTTTAAGGCGTAGACTTTGGTCGCTTTAAGGCGTAGGCTTTGGTCGCTTTAAGGCGTAGACTTTGGTCGCTTTAAGGCATAGGCTATGGTCACTTTAAGGCATAGACTTTGGTCGCTTTAAGGCGTAGACTTTGGTGGCTTTAAGGTGTAGACTTGGTCGCTCAAGATGTATACTGGTCGTTTTAAGGTGTAGACTTTGGTCGCTTTAAGGCGTAGACTTTGGTGGCTTTAAGGCGTAGACTTTGGTCGCTCAAGGCGTAGACTTTGGTCGTTTTAAGGCGTAGACTTTGGTTGCTTTAAGACATAGACTTTGGTCGTTTTAAGGCGTAGACTTTGGTCGCTTTAAGGCCTAGACTGGTCGTTTTAAGGAGTAGACTGGTCGTTTTAAGGCGTAGACTTTGGTGGTTTTAAGGCATAGACTTTGGTGGCTTTAAGGCGTAGACTTTGGTGGCTTTAAGGCGTAGACTTTCGTCGCTCAAGGCGTAGACTTTAATCGCTCAAGGTGTATACTTTGGTCGCTTTAAGGCGTAGACTTTGGTCGCTTTAAGGTGTAGACTTTGGTGCTGGTAAGGCGTAGACTTTGGTTGCTCAAGGCGTAGACTTTGTTTGTTTTAAGGCGTAGACTTTGGTTGCTTTAAGGCGTAGACTTTGGTCGCTCAAGGCGTAGACTTTGGTCGCTTTAAGGTGTAGACTTTGGTCGTTTTAAGGCGTAGACTTTGGTCGCTCAAGGTGTAGACTGGTCCTTTTAAGGCGTAGACTTTGGTCGCTCAAGGTGTATACTTTGGTCGCTTTAAGGCGTAGACTTTGGTCGCTTTAAGGTGTAGACTTTGGTGCTGGTAAGGCGTAGCCTTTGGTTGCTCAAGGCGTAGACTTTGGTTGCTTTAAGACATAGACTTTGGTCGTTTTAAGACATAGACTTTGGTCGTTTTAAGGCGTAGACTTTGGTCGCTTTAAGGCCTAGACTTTGGTCGTTTTAAGGCGTAGACTTTGGTGGCTTTAAGGTGTAGACTTTGGTCGCTCAAGATGTATACTGGTCGTTTTAAGGCGTAGACTTTGGTCGTTTTAAGGCGTGTTTAGGATTCTGTTTGTGTTTCTCTTGAAACGGAACAAAGTCTGAGCTCTGAACACTTTTCCAGATGGAGCTCAGATTAATTACGACGGGGGTTCGACGGGGGGCAGCGTGTGGGCCGTGAGGACCCCCGACCTCCTGACCCCCGACCCCAGCCTGACCCCCGACCTCCTGACCCCCGACCCCTGGTCTGCTCTGGACCAGCGGGGGTCCCCTGGGGTAGAGGTCTCGGTCTACCAGCTCAACCGGACCCTGGAGCAGGCCTTAGCCACCATAGACCAGCTGCAGCAGAACCAGTGGCTCAGCCACAGGTAAGTGGGACGCACTGGGAGTGTAGCACATAGATGTTGTACTGTGTCTTCATAATGTAGAACAAAGCTGAAATGATAACTAGCTAGTTTTAACAAGGTAACACGTCTGTGTGTGTGTGGTGTGTGTGTGTGTGTGTGCGTTTGTTTGTTTGTGGTTTGTGCATGTGGTGTGTGTGTGTGTGTGTGTGCGTGTAGAACACGGGCCCTGTTTGTGGAGTTCGGTCTGTACAACACCAACACTGACCTGCTGGCCGCTGTCTGCTTCCTGTTTGAGTTCCCCGTCTCTGAGCGTGCTCAGTCCAGCCTCGATCTCCCGGTCGTGCGCCTCTGGCCAATCGAGGAACTCGACCTCCAGCTGCTGCTGACGGTAAACTGACCTCAACCAACCCTCGCACGCCCAGGGGAGCTGGGACCGCTGTGTTAGAGCAGCCTCACCTGGCCCCTAGAGCAGCCTCACCTGGCCCCTAGAGCAGCCTCACCTGGCCCCTAGAGCAGCCTCACCTGGCCCCTAGAGCAGCCTCACCTGGCCCCTAGAGCAGCCTCACCTGTCCCCTGTGTGGGCGTAGACCATCTGGGCAGACCACGCCCTTAACTCCTCCTCTCCATCCCTTAAGCCCTCCTCTTCCTCCCTGTACTCCTCCTCCTCTTCCTCCTCCTTCTCTTCCTCCCTGTACTCCTCCTCCTCCTCCTCCTCCTCCTCCTCCTCCTCCTCCTCCTCCTCTTCTTCCTCCTCCTCCTCTTCCTCTCTGTACTCCTCCTCTTCCTCCTCCTCTCTCCTCCTCCTTCTCCTCTTCCTCCTCCTCCTCTCATCCTCCTCTTCCTCCTCTCTCTCTCATCCTCCTCCTCCTCTTCCTCCTACTCCTCTCTCCTCCTCCTCCTCTCATCCTCTTCCTCCACTTCCTCCTCCTCTCTCCTCCTCCTCCTCTTCCTCCTACTCCTCTCTCCTCCTCCTCTCATCCTCTTCCTCCTCTTCCTCCTCCTCTCTCCTCCTTCTCCTCTTCCTGTCATCCTCCTCCTCCTCTTCCTCCTCTCTCTCCTTCTCCTCTTCCTCCTCCAACTCTGTCCTCCTCCTCCTTCTCCTCTTCCTCCTCCTCTCTCCCTCCTCCTCCTTCTCCTCTTCCTCCTCCTCCTCTCTCCTCTTCCTCCTCCTCCTGTCATCCTCCTCTTCCTCCTCCTCTCTCCTCCTCCTCTTCCTCCTCCTCTTCCTCCTCCTCCTCTCTCCTCATCCTCCTTCTCCTCTTTCTCCTCCTCCTCTCTCTCCTCTTCTTCCTCCTCCTGTCATCCTCCTCTTCCTCCTCCTCTCTCTCCTCCTCCTCTTCCTCCTCCTCTCTCTCCTCCTCCTCCTCTCTCCTCCTCTTCCTCCTCTCCTCCTCCTCTCCTCCTCTCCTCCTCCTCTCATCCTCTTCCTCCTCCTCTCCTCCTCCTCTCTCTCTCCTCCTCCTCTCTCTCCTCCTCCTCCTCCTCTCATCCTCTATCTCTCCTCCTCCTCCTCCTCCTCCTCTCATCCTCTTCCTCCTCCTCCTCCTCTCATCCTCCTCCTCTCTCCTCCTCTCTCCTCTCTCATCCTCCTCCTCCTCCTCTCATCCTCCTCCTCCTCTCCTCCTCCTCCTCTCCTCCTCCAGATGGTGCTGTTGGGCCTGGTGCTGTACTTCTGTTGAGGGGGTTTGTTGGCGTGCTGCGTGAGGGGTGTGGCTACCTGCTGTGTGTGTGGCGTCTGATGGGCGTGGCCCAGCTGGGCGTGGCCATATGCGTGTGCGCGCTCCACCTGAGCCGCTGCACAGGTGCCCGGCGGGCCTGGGGGCGGTACCTCCGTCACCAGGGCGACGCCTTCACCAACTTCCTCCCGCTGGCCAATCAGAGCCGGGCCTACACTAACATGGCTGCACTGCTGCTCTTCGTCCTGGTGCTGAAGGTGAGGAGGGAGAGGAGAGAGCCTGTCAGTCTGTCAGTCTGTCTGTTGTCTGTCTGTCTGTGTATCTGGGATGTCCTCTGTATTTCTGTCTGTCTACAGATATTCATGGTCATGTGTGTGTTCTGCACAAACCATCTCACTGCAGCATCTGTGCCGTGCTGTATCTAACCTCCTTCCCTCTGCTCTCCCCCCTCTCTCTCTCTCCCCCTCTCTCTCTCCCTCTCTCTCTCCCTCTCTCTCTCCCCCTCTCTCTCTCTCTCTCTCTCTCCCCCTCTCTCTCTCTCTCTCTCTCTCTCTCTCCCCCCCCCTCTCTCTCTCTCTCTCTCTCTCTCTCTCTCTCTCTCTCTCTCTCTCTCTCTCTCTCTCCCCTCCCCCCTCTCCCTCCCTCTTTTTTCTCTCCCCCCAGGCCTCTCACCAGTTGCGGTTCCTAAGGGAGTGGGCGGTGTTCGGCCGTGCTCTGCGTGGCTCTGTCTCTGAGCTGCTCTGTGTGTCCCTGGCCTCACTGCTGCTGCTGCTGGCCTACGCACACATAGGCCACCTGGTGATGCACGCAGACACACGCACACACACACACACAATAGCAGTCTGTTAGCGGTCTGTTAGCAGTCTGTTAGCGGTCTGTTAGCGGTCTGTTAGCAGGCTAGTCAGGCTGGTCTGTTAGCAGGCTAGTCAGGCTGGTCTGTTAGCGGTCTGTTAGCGGTCTGTTAGTAGTCTGTTAGCGGTCTGTAAGTGGTCTGTAAGCGGTCTGTAAGCGGCCTGTTAGCAGGCTAGTCAGGCTGGTCTGTTAGCAGTCTGTTAGCGGTCTGTTAGCAGTCTGTTAGCAGTCTGTTAGCAGTCTGTTAGCGGTCTGTTAGCGGTCTGTTAGCAGGCTAGTCAGGCTGGTCTGTTAGCAGGCTAGTCAGGCTGGTCTGTTAGCGGTCTGTTAGCGGTCTGTTAGTAGTCTGTTAGCGGTCTGTAAGCGGTCTGTAAGTGGTCTGTAAGCGGTCTGTAAGCGGCCTGTTAGCGGCCTGTTAGCGGTCTGTTAGCAGGCTAGTCAGGCTGGTCTGTTAGCAGTCTGTTAGCGGTCTGTTAGCAGTCTGTTAGCAGTCTGTTAGCAGTCTGTTAGCGGTCTGTTAGCGGTCTGTAAGCAGTCTGTTAGCGGTCTGTTAGCAGGCTAGTCTGTTAGCGGTCTGTTAGCAGGCTAGTCTGTTAGCGGTCTGTTAGCGGTCTCATAGCAGGCTAGTCTGTTAGCGGTCTGTGAGCAGTGTGTTAGCGGTCTCATAGCGATCTGTTAGCGGTCTGTTAGCAGGCTAGTCTGTTAGCGGTCTGTGAGCAGTGTGTTAGCGGTCTCATAGTGGTCTGTTAGCGGTCTGTTAGCAGGCTAGTCTGTTAGCGGTCTGTTAGCGGTCTGTTAGCGGTTTCACAGCGTGTGTTAGCGGTGTGTTAGCAGTCTGTTAGCAGTATGTTAGCGGTTTCATAGCATGTGTTAGCGGTGTGTTAGCGGTCTGTTAGCGCTCTGAGCTAAAGGTCTATCCTCTCCCCCCCAGCTCTTCTCCTCCGTGCTGGACGGCTACAGCAGCGTCGGCACCGCCTGCATCTCGCTGCTGAGTGCGGGGGGGCGGGGCTTGTTGTCGTGGCGCCCCGCGGAGACGCCGGCGGGCCCGGCGAGCTCCGTGTGGGCACTGGCCTTCGTGGGGAGCGCGGCGGCGCTGCGGCTGCTGGCGCTGTGGCTGGCGGCGGCCGTGCTGATGAGGAACTACCGGCGGGCGCGCGCTGAGCTGCAGAGGCCGCCGGCCGACCTGCAGGACCACGAGATGGTGGATCTGCTGCTGCACCGCCTCAAGATGTGGCTGGGCCTCAGCCGCGCCAAGGAGGTAGGGCTCCCCTCCTCCTCACCTCCTCCTCCCCAGTACTCTCTCTCTCTGTCTGCTCCTCCTCACCTCCTCTCCTCCTCCTCACCTCCTCCTCTCCTCCTCCCAGTTCCGCCATAAGGTCCGCTTCGAGGGCATGGCCCTGCCCCCGTCGCGGTCCTCCTCCACCAGCGACTGCCAGTCCCTCTGCCTGCCCCCCCTGGAGGGGCCCGAGGCCCCCAGCCCCGACGGCGGCTCAGAGGCCTCCTGGTGCCCCCCCCCGGGGCCCCGCGGCCTCACCGAGCCCCCGGGGCCCGTGGGCGGGGCCGGCTGGAGGGAGCGGGCGGAGACAGAGGCGTCGCTGCGGAGGCTCCTCCCGACCCTGGACGCCCTGCTGCAGCAGCTGGAGCGCGTCACCATGGCGACGGAGGACCTGTTCCACACGGAGGTCCGTCTGGAGCGCGCCCGGAGGAGGGGGAGGGGCCGGACCCCCGCGGGGAGGGAGGGGGAGGAGGACCCGGGACGGGGGGAGAAGAAGGGAGGCAAGCAGAAGGAGAAAAGCGGGAAGAAGGAGAAGAAGGAGAAAAAGGAGAAGGCGAGAGCGGCCAAGAAGAAAACTCCGCCCACCCCGTTCTCCCCCCTCAGAGCCCCGCCCACAAAGACCCTCCTCACACACCTCCTCCCCTCCAAGGTCAGCCCCCTCTCCCCTCACACCCCCTCCCCCTGAGGGGGAGGTCGACCCGGACAGCAGGTCTGTCCGGGCGGCCATCTTGGAACCCAGTGAAGACACGAGGAAGACGAAGGAAGACGAAGGTATGAAACGACCCGTCCGGACGAGGCATCGCTGGATGAGGGACCCTCGCTCAGCGAGCTGTGAGCTCGGCGCAGGCGCCAGGGGCTAATAAAGTCGGCTAGCAGCTAGCCGCCAGGGGCTAATAGAGTCGGCTAGCAGCTAGCCGCCAGGGGCTAATAGAGTCGGCTAGCAGCTAGCCGCCAGGGGCTAATAGTCGGCTAGCAGCTAGCCGCCAGGGGCTAATAGAATCGGCTAGCAGCTAGCCGCCAGGGGCTAATAGAGCCGCTAGCAGCTTGAAGCTAGCGATCCAAGCCAAATAAAGCAAATCCTTCTTTACCTCCCTGGACCGAACCCCGTCCGAACCTGGGGTCCTGGGGCTCACCAGGGCCCTTTGACAGGAGCACAGTGTCGTGCTCGACGAAGACTAACAGACTGGAGCGGTGTTCAGGGGGGGGGCGTCTGTCCTGGAGGGAGGGGCAGTCTGTCCTGGAGGGAGGGGCAGTCTGTCCTGGAGGGAGCGAGGGGGTGGCTTGGAAACAGGAGAGCGACGAGAGGCAGCGGGGAAAGTGTTGGCAGGTCAAAGGTCGGCTGATCGGGGGAAGAGCGGGAATAGGACCGGGAGACACTGGGAGGGGGGCCGACCTGAAGGGGGGGTACGACCAACGGGGGAGGGGCTGAAGGATAGGGGGGAGGAGGATAGGGGGGGTGAGGGGAAACGCAGCCAGTCTGACCTAGTCTAACTTCTAGTTCCTGATTGGTTGCAGAGGTATAGAATGGCCGCCTAACCTTTCAGGAAGCAGTAGATAGAAGCGGTTCTAATCATGATTCTTTCTGTAAATATATGTTCATTTAAGTTGTATGCATTGGTTTTAATTTAAAGCACTTTGTTATGATGTAGGTGTGTTATGATGAGGGCTCATGTGTGTAATAATAATGTATAAGCTTGGTCAGAGAAGGCTTCGTAACGTGACAATAAACACCAAAGCTGATCATTTATGCTTTTACCGAGTTATGAATCGCTCTTAAACCGTTTAGCACTTTATTCCCTAGTGGAGATGACACCATATTTAACTTGTTTTTATATCTAGACATTATCACAATGTAGCTACTACATGTATTTCATGATTTGAATTTGGTACTCAATATTGTCTGATTCCCAATGTCGTGTTTATTTGGCCCTCGGTTGTATCTGTATGTTAGATGACCTCTAATGTTGGCCCCAGTGGAAGCTCTCAGGGACCTCTTCTCCAACGCATCGTTACAGTATGACATGAACGTATTCTCATTTAAACCAACAAGCTATTTCTTAAGCCATAACTTTCCTTTTGCTTTAATATCCCAAAGTGTACGATAAGTTAGGATCTTTTAATTCTGAATATCAATGTAAGTATCACAATCTGACCAAGTGTCCATTGTTGAGTTCATTTGTAACCAAGCTATGTTTAAGTACCCTTTATGTTTTAGTATGGATAAAGGTCTACTCTGTCCATGTGTGTAAATATAGGAGTGTTTGTTGTACATATTCCTCCTCTGTCAGATGAAGTATTGTTTTATTCACATATCGAGCAGCACTCTCATCAAACTCTGAAATGACATATTCAAGTAGTTAATGAGTAAATGTCCAACACTATTTTATAAAATTGCTATTCTCCCACGGACACAAACACTGGCCTTACTGTGATGTCAGCCTCATTGCCGTCCATCTGCCGCATGTTCCGCTGGAGTTTGTACTGTTGTAGGATTTAAATGTATTCCTGTGTTTAGTGCTTGGCCGTGGAATGTGTTCCAGAATCATGTATCGTCGGGCAGATTAACACTTCTCAAGCTTTTGACAAAGTTGAATAAAAGGTTTGACAGCAGAACGTGTGGAAGGCTCTCGGTGAAGGGAAGGCTCTCGGTGAAGGGAATGACTCCAACATGGCAGGTTTAGACTCTTTATTCCACACACAAGCGCCTGTGTGCGTGTGTGTTCATGTGTGTGTGTATTCATGTGTGTGTGATGCTGTCCTCTAATGGGCTTAGGACGTCTGTCTGTCAGACGAAGTCGGTGAAGTCGTCGACGGTGGAGACGAGGCGCTTCCTCTGGCCGCCCGCCTCCCCCCCGGTGCAGGAGGAGGTGCAGGAGGAGCTCTGGTAGGAGGGCTTGGCCCCAGCGTGGCCCGTGGTCAGGGAGATACCAGCGCTGGGCCGCGACGCACCGTCCTCCTGGGCCTGGAGGAGCAGGAGGAGGAGGAGAACCATGAGGAGGAGCAGATAATAAAACAGCAGAGAGGGATGTCTGATGGTGATGGCAAGAGGAAATAAACTAGAGGAAAGGTGCACGTGTGTGTGTGCGTGCGCTGGTACCCGGGTCCGTATCCTCTTGATGTGTCGTAGGCGGGCGAGCCACTTGGAGGCGTAGGCGTCGGAAGGGTTGGCGCGGTACTGGTGGACCAGAGAGGCCATCTGAGGACGGGGGGGGGGGTAGTGTTACTCTTAGGTTGGCGTGGAGGGCCATCTGTCTCACCAGCAGAGGAAGGTTACTGTAGTGTGTGTAGTGTGTGTGTAGTGTTACTCTTACGTTGGCGTGGAGGGCCATCTGTCTCACCAGCAGAGGAAGGTTACGGTCCGAAACGATCTTGGCCACCGTGGTGTCGACCAATCCCTCCAGGTCTGAGAGGAGAGGACCAATCAGAACAGCAGGAGGAGGAGCCCTAACCCTAACCTCCTACAGCTCCCCCCGTGTGTTTCTTACCTTTACGACACTGAAGCGTCACCAGGTTACACTCGTAGTCCAGGGGTTTGATGACCACCTCCACGAAGTTGAACTGGCCCTGAGGAGACAGTATAGATCTATAACGGAGGACAGTATAGATCTATAACGGAGGAGGAGGCAGTATAGATCTATAACGGGCAGGAGAGAGTATAGATCTATTACGGGCAGGAGAGAGTATAGATCTATAACGGAGGAGACAGTATAGATCTATAACGGAGGACAGTATAGATCTATAACAGAGGACAGTATAGATCTATAACGGAGGTGTACCTTGATGGTGCCCAGCTTGTAGGCCTCCTCAGAGTCGTTATAGACCACCATCACAAAGTCGTTGCCGATGTGTCTCTTCTTGTTGCAGCAGCCCTTATCGCTCTCCCTGTTGGGCATCAGGGTGGCGATGTGGAAGATAGCTACACACACACACACACACACACACACACACACACACACAGTTACAGTCGATAGTTATCTCGTGATCCTGGGGAGCAGTGATTGGCCGAGCCCCACCTTGCATGATGTCGTCGTGCCAGCAGTAGGTGAACTCCCCGTCGTCCCCGTACTGGTCCAGACCCCCCAGGAAGATCTGGTCGGGGTCGCAGTCCTTCAGGTGGATCAGCCTCCCCAGCCCCGTCAGGAAGGAGGCGTAGCGGTTGGAGCCATACTCGTTGGACAGGATGGCCACCTCGTTGCTCACCTGATGGGAGAGCACGGGTAGAGCTAGAGGAGCTAGATCTACAGTATAGATCCAGGTTTAGGGGTAGAGTTAGAGGAGCTAGATCTACAGTATAGATCCAGGTTTAGGGGTAGAGCTAGAGGAGCTAGATCTACAGTATAGATCCAGGTTTAGGGGTAGAGTTAGAGGAGCTAGATCTACAGTATAGATCCAGGTTTAGGGGTAGAGCTAGAGGAGCTAGATCTACAGTATAGATCCAGGTTTAGGGGTAGAGTTAGAGGAGCTAGATCTACAGTATAGATCTACAGTATAGATCTACAGTATAGATCCAGGTTTAGGGGTAGAGCTAGAGGAGCTAGATCTACAGTATAGATCTACAGTATAGATCCAGGTTTAGGGGTAGAGTTAGAGGAGCTAGATCTACAGTATAGATCTACAGTATAGATCCAGGTTTAGGGGTAGAGCTAGAGGAGCTAGATCTACAGTATAGATCCAGGTTTAGGGTTAGAGCTAGAGGAGCTAGATCTACAGTAAAGGTCTACAGTATAGATCTACAGTATAGATCCAGGTTTAGGGGTAGAGTTAGAGGAGCTAGATCTACAGTATAGATCTACAGTATAGATCCAGGTTTAGGGGTAGAGTTAGAGGAGCTAGATCTACAGCATAGGGTTAGACTTAGAGGAGCTAGAGCTACAGTATAGATCTACAGTATAGATCCAGGTTTAGGGGTAGAGTTAGAGGAGCTAGATCTACAGCATAGATCCAGGGTTAGAGTTAGAGGAGCTAGATCTACAGTATAGATCCAGGGTTAGGGGGAGCTAGATCTACAGTATAGATCCAGGGTTAGGGGGAGCTAGATCTACAGTATAGATCTACAGTAAAGAGCCAGGGGTAGGGTTAGCTGCCCGCTATATATGAGCTTGGATCTTCTACTAGCAGAACGGGGTGTGAGAACATGTGTGAGGTGGCTCTGTCGTGTGCCACCTTCAGAACAAAGAACTTGGTAGGCATCATCAGGTATCACAAGCATATCTAATATTATATAGATCACACAAGATAATCTAATAATAATAATAGCAATAATTGATCAGTTTTTTATAGCGCTTTTCTAAATACTAAAAGGCGCTTTACAAATAAAAAAGGAATACATACAGACATACAGACAATCAAACAAAAGGGAACAAATAAACAACACCACAACAATAGGCAACACATTAAGAGAGCGGGAGAGAGTGGAAGATGGTGGAGGAAGATTTGTCAAATGTTGTAGGTGGTCCTGAAGAAGAAGAATAATATAGAAAACACAGCTCTGCCTGTCTGTCTGCCCGCCTTCATGCCCATCTGTCTGTCTCTCTGCCTGCCTGTCTGTCCTCACCTGACCCACTCCCACAAACACCACTCCGATCTTGTGGGTGTCATACGGAGGCATCTGGTCCAGCACCTTCACCGCCCGGTCGATCACCTGGAAAAGACCACAGAGCTGTTGGGCCTCCTACGGTACCGGTGTATGGGGAGGAGCACAGAGCGCCTCCTGGAGGAGGCCGAGGGGAGCACTGACCTGGGTCTTGGGCAGCAGCAGAGGCTTGTTGGCCTCATTGCCGAAGAACGGAGAGTGATAGAGCTGGAGGAACACAAAGCTGAGGAGAAGAGAGAAGACACCAGGAGGTCTGTTAGAGACACCGGGAGGTCTGTTAGAGACACCGGGAGGTCTGTTAGAGACACCGGGAGGTCTGTTAGAGACACCGGGAGGTCTGTTAGAGACACCAGGAGGTCTCTCAGTGAACACCTGGTACCTGGGGCTGAGGCCGTAGGTCTTCTCTGCGGTGCTGGGCCCGGGGCGGCTGTGGTACGGGTCCCTCTCCGTGCGCCTCTCTCTCCTGGAGGACGGAGCCGACACTGAGATGGTGTGGCCCCGGGGCCGGTGGCCTCCGCTGGGGGAGAGGGGCCCTGGGTAGACCACCGCTGAGGGGAACTCCAGGCACAGGCCTGCTGCCCCACCCGTCGATCCAGGCGTCTCCCCACCTCCTCCTACTCCACCTGCTGCTCCTCCTCCACCTGCTCCTCCCCCTGCACCACCACCTGCTCCTGCTGCTCCACCTCCTCCGCCGAGCGCCTCCACCTTCTCCCTCTCCCCGAGGGCCTGGGCGGGCGGGGGCTTCCCGTCTGAGGGCGGTCTGGGCCGGGGGGCGGGGGCCTCCGGGCCCTTGCAGAAGGCCTGGGGGAGGGTCTGCAGCTCGGGGGAGGAGCTGGACTTGTTGAGGCCTTGGGCGCCGTGGGGCTGGAAGGGGAGGTCCGGCCCCTGGCTGCCCGGGGTGGAGGGCCCCTGGGTGGGCTGGTCGATGGGGATGGCCCCCTCGCTCACCTCCTCCAGGGTCGACTTCTCCTCGTCCTGGCTGGAGGTGGAGGAGGACTGGGGGGAGGGGAGAAGAGGAGGAGAACACTGAACACTGACCTCTCTGAATGAGACTTTAGTTTAGTGGCGAGTGTGGGAGTGGTCCAGCAGGATAATACCCTCCATGGAAGGGCCCGGCAGCCCCCCCAACAGACCCCCCAGGGTTAGGGCTAACCCTAACCCTAACCCTAACCCTAACCCTGTGATTGAATGAATCATAGGGTTAGGGTTAGCCCTAACCCTAACCCTAACGATGAATCATAGGGTTAGGGTTAGGGTTAACCCTAACCCTAACCCTGTGATTGAATGAATCATAGGGTTAGGGTTAGCCCTAACCCTAACCCTAACGATGAATCATAGGGTTAGGGTTAGGGTTAACCCTAACCCTAACCCTGTGATTGAATGAATCATAGGGTTAGGGTAAGGGTTACCACCACCACCACCACCACACCACCACCACCACCACCACCACCACCACCACCACCACCACCACCACCTCCACCACCTACCCTGCTGAGTGTGTGCGGGGGCGGGGTCTTGGTGGTCATGAAGATGGGTTCAGAGGTCGCCTCGAAGTCTTCAGACGGGGAGCGGGTCACGGGGGGGGCGGGGCGCTCCTCCTCCACCACCACCACAGAGTCTACAGCAGGGGAGCGTTGGGTAGGGTTAGTACGCATGCACGTACGCACGCAGGCACACACACATAGGCACACACACACAGACGCACGCAGGCACACACACACACAGACACACGCACACACAGACGCACACACACACACACACACACACACACACACACACACAGGCACGCAGGCACGGATGCACGCACGCAGCCACGAACGATGGGGGAGAACGGTGGTTATATCTCAAACACTCTCAAACAGCAACACACTGACGTACAACCAGAACTTCCAGCGATTCATTCTGGTCCAACAGGTTGAAGAACCACACACGCCAAGTCAACAGGAAACACAAGCGGATGCGTGGAGACTAAAGACTATATCAGAAGAGCCTCCCTGAGCGACACACAGACACAAGGACGTCTGCTGAGCCAGGCTGGATCAGAACCCACAGGCTCTAATGAAACACCGCATGCAGGGTTACGCTGGAGAGAAGGTTAGCTCCGTCGCTGAACCCAAGGCCCCAGGTCTAGACAACAGGAAGATGACTTCCACTGACAGAACTCACAACCTGGGGCAGAAGAGTGAGTGTTAGTGCCATGGATGGACCTCATGACCTCATGTCAGGAGAACAGTGAGGAGTTAGGTTCCCAGGGTGAGAATTAGGCTCAAGGCTTTACCATGAGGAACCTTTAGGTTAGGGTTAGGTTAGGCTCAAGGCTTTACCATGAGGAACCTTTAGGTTAGGGTTAGGTTAGGCTCAAGGCTTTACCATGAGGAACCTTTAGGTTAGGGTTAGGTTAGGCTCAAGGCTTTACCATGAGGAACCTTTAGGTTAGGGTTAGGTTAGGCTCAAGGCTTTACCATGAGGAACCTTAAGGTTAGGGTTAGGTTAGGCTCAGGGCTTTACCATGAGGAACCTTTAGGTTAGGGTAAGGCCTAGGGCTTTACCATGAGGAACCTTTAGGTTAGGGTTAGGGTAAGGCCTAGGGCTTTACCATGAGGAACCTTTAGGTTAGGGTAAGGCCTAGGGCTTTACCATGAGGAACCTTTAGGTTAGGGTAAGGCCTAGGGCTTTACCATGAGGAACCTTTAGGTTAGGGTTAGGTTAGGCTCAAGGCTTTACCATGAGGAACCTTTAGGTTAGGGTTAGGTTAGGCTCAAGGCTTTACCATGAGGAACCTTTAGGTTAGGGTTAGGGTAAGGCCTAGGGCTTCTCATCCGCCCCCCAGGGGGCCAGCGGGCAGGGGGGGTCAATCTGGGGGGGGACACACGGGGGGAGACGGTACCTGCCCAGGAGATGCTCCTGGTCAGCCTCCCGGAGGCTTGGGCTCCGGTGGGGGGAGCTGAGCCCAGACCCAGATCCCAGAGAGAGGGCCCCACTGGGGGGGAGCCCAGAGAGAGGGTAGGCAGCATGGGGGCCGTTTAAAACCAACCCCAGCGTTGATCGTAAGATGGTGGTGGTGAAGATACAAAATGAAACAATCAGAGAGAAGAAGAGCAGGGAGTCCCCTGGGCGGTGTCATGAGCTGCTGACCCATAGAGCCCCCCCCCCCCGAGACGTCCCCTGGGCGGTGTCACGAGCTGCTGACCCATAGAGCCCCCCCCCCAGAGACGTCCCCTGGGCGGTGTCACGAGCTGCTGACCCATAGAGCCCCCCCCCCAGAGACGTCCCCTGGGCGGTGTCACGAGCTGCTGACCCATAGAGCCCCCCCCCCAGAGACGTCCCCTGGGCGGTGTCACGAGCTGCTGACCCATAGAGCCCCCCCCCCAGAGACGTCCCCTGGGCGGTGCGCTGAGCTACTGACCCATCCCCACCTCATAACACCCCCCCCACACAAGACACGCATCACCTCCACCTAAATATAACAGTCTGAGAGCCCCCCCCAATATAACAACCTGAGAGCCCCCCAATATAACAGTCTGAGAGCCCCCCAATATAACAGTCTGAGAGCCCCCCCCAATATAACAACCTGAGAGCCCCCCAATATAACAGTCTGAGAGCCCCCCCCAATATAACAGTCTGAGAGCCCCCCCAATATAACAGTCTGAGAGCCCCCCAATATAACAGTCTGAGAGCCCCCCCCAATATAACAGTCTGAGAGCCCCCCCCATATAACAGTCTGAGAGCCCCCCCCCCAATATAACAGTCTGAGAGCCCCCCCCCCCAATATAACAGTCTGAGAGCCCCCCCCCAATATAACAACCTGAGAGCCCCCCCAATATAACAGTCTGAGAGCCCCCCCAATATAACAGTCTGAGAGCCCCCCAATATAACAGTCTGAGAGCCCCCCCAATATAACAGTCTGAGAGCCCCCCCAATATAACAGTCTGAGAGCCCCCCAATATAACAGTCTGAGAGCCCCCCAATATAACAGTCTGAGAGCCCCCCCAATATAAGAGTCTGAGAGCCCCCCAATATAACAGTCTGAGAGCCCCCCCAAAATAACAGTCTGAGAGCCCCCCTGTGACGGTGCCATAGCTACCGTCACGGTAGCGCTACGCTACACACAAGAGACTGAGTGCGAATATTGCCTGTGTGTTTGTCATGGTTGTTTATGTATTCCGTTATCTTCATACTGTTTTAAAATCATTCATCTACCCTGTCATTTATCATACGCACTACGACAGTTTAATACAATCTTGCAAGTACCATCATTACAACTTTGTTTGATTCCATTTACCATTAACGTCACCTGTTTTGTCGCAATAACCACTCAAACAAGTTTGTCGTAGTCAAATTTCAGGTCTGTTTATTTAGTTCATAAGTTGCATGTTAACGCAGCGCAAATGTCCGCCTTAACAGCGTCTCGTCTTATGTTAATATGAGGGTTGGAGCGCCGCGTCACCAGGGTTTATATCGACGTCAAATTTTCCGGGTAAACCGGAAGTGACCCCAAGTTATTATATTTATTTTTATTGCTGTCTTTGTACATTTTGGCTATGCCAAAATAGCAATGGTGCACAGTTTACAATGTTAATTGTTTCTGGCTAATTGAGGGTAGAACGGAAGCTGTTTTAAAGCTGTTGTGTAACTTCTCTTGTAAACACCCCTGACGCAACGGGAAAATTGGTATGCACCAATTAGCAGTGGGGGTTAGGCCTACTTAGGCCGACGTTCAACAGTGGTTCGTGGGAGCTGATGGAGAAAGGACTTATGCCTGAATATTGCTCTACTGTATTTGACTTGTTTAAAGGTCCGGTTTCTTAAAGTTTTGACTTATGTTATTTTTGGTGACTCTCAAGCCTATTTTGTACGCTGAGTCAACCTTATGTATAAATATAGATTTTTTTGTTTTTTTGTTAATTTTTGTTCTATTTTTTATCACCTTAAGGGCCTTATATTGGGATAAATAAAAGATCCCATCCTATCCATCACTCCTCGTCTGCTCCTGAGTGTTTTTCCATCTCGTTCAAGTCGCTCCAACACATCTACCCATGACACCCCCCCAATAAAACAACCTGAGAGCCCCCCAATATAACAGTCTGAGAGCCCCCCAATATAACAGTCTGAGAGCCCCCCCAATATAACAGCCTGAGAGCCCCCCAATATAACAGTCACACATAAACACAGACACACAGACACAAAAACAGACAGACAGCCGAACACAGACGGACAGACAGGCAGACAGACAGGCAGACAGACAGGCAGACAGGCAGACAGGCAGACACAGACGGACAGACAGACGAACACAGGAAGACAGACAGGCACTCAGACAGGCAGACAGACAGGCAGACAGACAGGCAGACAGACAGACAGACAGACAGGCAAACAGACAGGCAGACAGACAGACAGGCAGACAGGCAGACACAGACGGACAGACAGACGAACACAGGAAGACAGACAGGCACTCAGACAGGCAGACAGGCAGACAGACAGACGACCACAGGCAGACAGACCCCCTGTCTCACCTGTGTTGGAGCGCTGCATGAGATGCCCCTTCCCTGCGGCGTAGGGCTCGGGGCCGGGCGTGGCCGTACTGGCGGGGGCGCTGGCCGTCTGGCCGGCCGGCTCCTTCACGCCCTCCATGGCCATCAGGATGGTGGACAGCTCCTGCAGCGGCATGTTGCCCAGCTCTGAGGAGAAGGGGCTGGGCGGGTTCTCCAGACACATCAGCCAGCTGGTGTTACCTGAGGGGGCGGAGTCAGACGCGTCAGGTGGGGGGCGGGGCCTCATCAACCCTGGATAAGGCCTCGTTAAGGGCTCCTCTCTGACGGGACCAGAGTCTGATAGATATATATATTTAAACCTATAAATATATATATATACACAGTACATATGTTATATCTATACCTATATAAATGTTATATCTAAACCTATATATATGTTATATTTAAACCTATATATATATATATATATATATATATGTGTTATATCTATACCTATATATATGTTGTATCTAAACCTATATATTCATGTTAAATCTAATAATAATATAATAATATCTTTATTTATATAGCACCTTTAAAAACAATCATTTACAAAGTGTTTTGACATAAGACAATTAGGAAGACATTTAGGAAGAGAATAAAAAGAATAAAAAGACAACGTCACGTAAAAGCAAGTCTATGAAAATGTGTTTTAGGAAGTGATTTAAAAGAGTTTACTGATTTAGAAAGTCTTTTCTCTGCGGGCAGGCCATTCCAAAGCCCAGGCACCCTGGTGGAGAAGGCTGCGAACAGGCTCGTATGGCATCAGCTTGTCTGTTATATACTCGGGGGCTAGACCATGAAGAGCCTTAAAAGTGATCAATCAAATCTTAAAATCGATTCTAAAACAGACAGGGAGCCAGTGCAAAGCAGCTAGGACAGGAGTGATGTGACGTTGTCTGTTATAACCAGTGAGAAGACTAGTTGCTGAATTTTGAACCAACTGGAGACGGGGGAGTGATTCATGGGTGATGCTGGTTAACAGAGAGTTACATTAATCTAGACGCCAGAATATGAGGGCATGGATTCATTTTTCGAGGTTGGGATGTGATAAAAAAAAATTATAATTTGGAAATGGTTCTGATATGGAGGAAACATGACTCCACAACTTTGTTAATGTGAGAGATGAAAGTGAAGTCTGAATCTAAAATGACATCTACGTTTCTGGCAGTGGGCTTGGTATTGCTGGATAATGGACCGAGGCTGGTGGGACGGTTGATGATTACCTGATTTATCTGCTATATTTAGACCTATATGTCTGTTATATTTAGACCTATATATCTGTTATTAATTAGACCTATATATCTGTTATATTTAAACCAATATATCTGTTATATTTAAACCTATATATGTGCTATTTAAAATTATATATCTGTTATATTTAGACCTATATATAAATGTTATATTTAAACCTATATATCTATTATATTTAGATCTACATATCTGTTATATTCAGACATATATATGTTATATTTAAACCTAAATATATGTTATATTTATACCTATATATCTGTTATATTTAGACCTATATATCTGTTATATTTAGACCTATATATCTGTTATATTTAGACCTATATATATATATATGTTATATTTAAACCTATATATCTTTTATATTAAGACCTATATATCGGTTATATTTAAACCTATATATACACATTATATTCAGACCTATACATCTGTTAATTTAAAAATGTATATATCTTATATCTAACCCTATATATCTGTTATATTTAAACATATATATGTTATATCTAACCCTATATATATGTTATATTTAAACATGTATATGTTATATTTAGACCTGTATATATGTTATATATCTTTTATATTTAAACATGTTTGTGTTATGTTATATTTAGACACCTGTATATATGTTATATATCTGTTATATTTAAACATGTTTATATGTTATGTTATATTTAGACCTGTATATATGTTATATATCTGTCATATTTAACATGTTAATATATTATATTTAGACCTGTATATACGTTATATATCTGTTATATTTAAACATGTTTATGTTATATTTAGACCTGTATATATGTTATATTTAAACATGTTTATATGTTATACTTAGACCTGTATATATGTTATATTTAAACATGTTTATATGTTATATTTAGACCTGTATATAATTATATTTAAACATGTATATATGTTATATTTAAACCTATATAAATATATGTTATATAAATATGTTATATATCTGTTATATCTAAACGTTTATGTTACATTTAGACCTGTATATAATTATATTTAAACATGTATACATGTTATATTTATTTATTTATCTAACCCTATATATATATGTTATATTTAAACCTGTATATATGTTATATATAGACCTGTATATATGTAATATATCTGTTATATTTAAACATGCATATATGTTACATTTAGACCTATATATATGTGTTATATATCTGTTATATCTAAACATGTATATATGTTCCATTTAGACCTACATATATACGTTATATATCTGTTATATCTAATAATGTATATGTTACATTTAGACCTATATTTATGCTATATATCTGTTATATCTAAACATGTATATATGTTACACTTAGACCTATATATATATATATATGCTATATATCTGTTATATATAAACATGTATATGTTACATTTAGACCTATATATATATTTTCTGTTATATTTAAACATGTATATATGTTACATTTAGACCTATATATATTTATATGTTATATATCTGTTATATCTAAACATGTATATATGTTACGTTTAGACCTATATATGTTATCTGTTATATATAAACATGTTTATATGTTACATTTAGACCTATATATATATATCTAAACATGTATATATGTTACATGTAGACCTATATATATAATGTTATATTTAAACATGTATATATGTTACATGTATACCTATATATATATATGTTATCTGTTATATCTAAACATGTATATATATTACATGTAGACCTATATATATATGCTATCTGTTATATAAACATGTATATATGTTACATGTAGACCTATATATATATATGTTATATATAAACATGTGTGTATGTTACATGTAGACCTATATATATATGATATCTGTTATATATAAACATGTATATATGTTACATGTCGACCTATATATCTGTTATCTATAAACATGTATATATGCTACATGTCGACCTATATATCTGTTATATATAAACATGTATATATGCTACATGTCGACCTATATATCTGTTATCTATAAACATGTATATATGCTACATGTCGACCTATATATCTGTTATATATAAACATGTATATATGCTACATGTCGACCTATATATCTGTTATCTATAAACATGTATACATGCTACATGTCGACCTATATATCTGTTATCTATAAACATGTATATATGCTACATGTCGACCTATATATCTGTTATCTATAAACATGTATATATGCTACATGTCGACCTATATATCTGTTATATATAAACATGTATATATGCTACATGTCAACCTATATATCTGTTATCTATAAACATGTATACATGCTACATGTCGACCTATATATCTGTTATCTATAAACATGTATATATGCTACATGTCGACCTATATATCTGTTATATATAAACATGTATATATGTTACATGTCGACCTATATATCTGTTATCTATAAACATGTATATATGCTACATGTCGACCTATATATCTGTTATATATAAACATGTATATATGCTACATGTCGACCTATATATCTGTTATCTATAAACATGTATATATGCTACATGTCGACCTATATATCTGTTATATATAAACATGTATATATGCTACATGTCAACCTATATATCTGTTATATATAAACATGTATATATGCTACATGTCGACCTATATATCTGTTATCTATAAACATGTATACATGCTACATGTCGACCTATATATATATATATATATATAAACATGTATCGTGGTCTCTCGTACCCGATGGCCGCCGTATGAAGATCTCGGCCCAGCCCTGGGTGAGCATGGGGATGAGCTCCGCCAGGCTGGGGTTGTCCTTGAGGGGCGGGGGGGCCGGCGAGGCTGGGGGGGCAGGGCCCAGGCTTTCCAGGGGGGGGGGGCCCGCGGCAGCAGAGGAGAGAGGGGGGCCATACTCCCCCTCGGAGGGGGACACCAGAGGACTGAGACTCTGGGTGGGCCCTGCCCGCAGGGCATGGCCACCTGGGGGGGGGCAGAGACAGAGTCATCACCAACAGCATCGGGGGGGGGGGGGGGGCAGAGACAGAGTCATCACCAACAGCATCGGGGGGGGGGGGGACATCACCAACAGCATCGGGAGGGGGGGGGGACATCACCAACAGCATCGGGGGGGGGGGGGCAGAGACAGAGTCATCACCAACAGCATCGGGGGGGGGGGCAGAGACAGAGTCATCACCAACAGCATCGGGGGGGGGGGGACATCACCAACAGCATCGGGGGGGGGGGGGGGGGGGCAGAGACAGAGTCATCACCAACAGCATCAGGGGGGGGGGGGACATCACCAACAGCATCGGGGGGGGGGGGGACATCACCAACAGCATCGGGGGGGGGGGGGGACATCACCAACAGCATCGGGGGGGGGGGGGACATCACCAACAGCATCGGGGGGGGGGGGGGGACATCACCAACAGCATCGGGGGGGGGGGGGGACATCACCAACAGCATCGGGGGGGGGGGGGGGGGACATCACCAACAGCATCGGGGGGGGGGGGGGGGACATCACCAACAGCATCGGGGGGGGGGGGACATCACCAACAGCATCGGGGGGGGGACATCACCAACAGCATCGGGGGGCATCAGGCTCCTAGACCCCCCTCACCTGACATGGAGCGGACCCTGATGCGTGTGGCGCGGCTCTGCTGCTGGCTGGACTGGGACTCCAGTTTGGCCGGAGCCTCCTTGGTGAGACGGGTGTGGAGCGACGGGTCAGACCTGGAGACAGGACACACCTTCACCCTCTGGGGGGGGGGGGGGGGGGGGGGGTGTGTGGGTGTGTGTGTGTGTGTGTGTGTTACCTGGTCATCTCCCCCCCACCCCCCAGCCTCTCAGCCATGTCCACCCCCAGCAGGGCCTGGGTCCGGACCCCTCCGCTGGTGGTGATGGTCACCAGCTTGTTCCCCACCAGCCAGGTCATACTGCGGCCCCCCGCCAGGAGGAACTCAGCGATGGGAGACCTGGGGGGGGGGGGAGGGGAGGAGGAGCAGGAGGAGCAGTAGGAGGAGGAGGAGGAGCAGGGGGAGGAGGAGGAGGAGCAGCAGGGGGAGGAGGAGGAGGAGCAGGGGGAGGAGGAGGAGCAGGGGGAGGAGGAGGAGGAGCAGCAGGGGGAGGAGGAGGAGGAGCAGGGGGAGGAGGAGGAGGAGCAGGGGGAGGAGGAGGAGCAGGGGGAGGAGGAGGAGGAGGAGCAGGGGGAGGAGCCACGTTGTTAGTTCTTGGTGTTTCCCTTCATTCTGCAGGCTAACCAATGGCGTCTAGGGTTAACCCTAACCCTAACCAATAGGGTTTAAGTGCTGCGGCCCAGAGGAGCCCTGACCCCACCTCTTAGGGAGGGCGGAGAAGTTGGAGAAGACGTATCGAGCCATCATGTCCAGACACGTCTCGGTGAGCTCCAGGTGGACCGTCTTCAGGCCCTCGTCCGCCTGCGTCACCGCGTTCTCGTCCGCCGAGCCCAGGCTGCTGGTGGTGGTGGAGGTCTGCATCCTGCAGGGGGCGCCAGAGAGCAGCGGTGAGGGGGCGCACACACCATGCATCTCACACACACACACACACACACACACACACAACCCATATCCATGCACACACGTGTGCATGGATATGGGTTCAGTATGTGCCACTGTTTTCCACAGAAACCTGCATATTGATTGAAATTATTCCGATTCTCTCCAAGCACCAATCAGCCGCTCTGCTGGGGCTGATGTGTGTGAAGTCCTGTGAACATATAAAGTGAACCGGCAGGAAGGGATCTGAGGCCAGCTTATCGCTGCACTGACGCCAACATGGAGACACCACTTGATCCACCGATCTCCATGTGGGTTAACGGTGTTTGGCCAGGAGAGTACAGAATAGATTTCCCTCGGGGGAAAATCTATTATTAGGAGAGGCCATAGCGGCTCAGTGTCTCCATGGCAACACGTTACACATTAATAGTTGTATCCATCCATCAATCTATCACTCCATCATACAGTGTAAGAACAGGCGGAGGGAGGCCAGCTACATAGCATGCTATCTTTCACCTTCAAACAAGTGGACTCCTGCACTGCTTCAGTAGAGTGACTGTGGACCACGAGTCCATCACCACCCCAACATGACCCCAGGATGACCCAACATGACCCCAGGATGACCCCAACATGACCCCAACATGACCCCAGGCGATACATGCAAGGTTTTCAGATCAAAACAAAGATGGGGAATATTCATTGTAACTCTGCACCATTGTTGAACCAGGGGGTCTAAATGTGACATGCAGCTATTGCTTCGACATCAGGTGATTCCATTCTGTTAAAGAACATCTGCTTCTGGTCAAATCTGCTCTCATGTGAACTGGTGTCTTCCACTTCATGATCAAGCATAGGGTTTCATCTAATATTACCAGTTGTATCTACAAAAAAAAACAAACTTTTAAAGATAAATGATTACATCTGCGAACTGACTGCAAGCAAACTGCTGAACCTTCACTGCCCCCTAGTGTCCAGGTGTGGAACCCAAGTATCTGACAACTGCACTCACATCATGGGTCCACAGTGATTACATCCCATAGCAATACACACACTGTCTGCTGAAGTAGACCGCGTTGGTGTTAAGTTCATCCACATCAGGGCTCAACACCAGCGCAGAGACCGTCCTGCTCATGATGTCAGAGAAGATATCCCCACAGGAGAGACCGTCCTGCTCATGATGTCAGAGAAGATATCCCCACAGGAGAGACCGTCCTGCTCATGATGTCAGAGAAGATATCCCCACAGGAGAGACCGTCCTGCTCATGATGTCAGAGAAGATATTCCCACTGGAGAGACCGTCCTGCTCATGATGTCTGAGAAGATATCCCCACAGGCGAGACCGTCCTGCTCATGAAGTCAGAGACGATATCCCCTCGGGAGACCGTCCTGCTCATGATGTCAGAGACGATATCCCCACAGGAGAGACCGTCCTGCTCATGATGTCAGAGAAGATATCCCCACAGGAGAGAACGTCCTGCTCATGAAGTCAGAGACGAAGTCCCCACAGGAGAGACCGTCCTGTTCATGATGTCAGAGACGATATCCCCACAGGAGAGACCGTCCTGCTCATGAAGTCAGAGACGAAGTCCCCACAGGAGAGACCGTCCTGCTCATGAAGTCAGAGACGATATCCCCACAGGAGAGACCGTCCTGCTCATGAAGTCAGAGACGATATCCCCACAGGAGAGACCGTTCTGCTCATGGAGTCTAGCGACTGGTGGGAGTGTGTGTCGCTGGCCCGGTGAGCTAGGAGCAGAGGAGAGGAGCTGAGGAGAGGAGTGGAGGAGAGGAGCGGAGGAGAGGAGCGGAGGAGAGGAGCGGAGGAGAGGAGCGGAGGAGAGGAGCTGAGGAGAGGAGCGGAGGAGAGGAGCTGAGGAGAGGAGCTGAGGAGAGGAGCGGAGGAGAGGAGCGGAGGAGAGGAGCGGAGGAGAGGAGTGGGGTGTGATGGCCGGCTCAGAGACCCCAGACCCAGGATGGTAGCCAGGGTAAGGGAAGGGTTCAGTTTGTTAGAACAAAGCACCAGAACATTGCATACGCATCTCACAGTTAGTTTTTGTTTCTAACACATAAACACCATGCAACAGAAAACGGTGAAATCAAACCAAACCTCCCGACGTGAGGAAGACAAAACAAGGCCACGGACCGCCCCCCCCCCCCACCATGCACAGAGAGACCCCCGACGACCCGGACCCCCCCACCGCAGACACGGGGAGGGCCCCGCCATGAGGGCCCAGAGGAACCCAGAGAGACGGTAGACATGGGAAGGGCACGCTGGGCTGCTGCTGTTGTTTTGGTTCAGTCGTTACCCATAATGCTCTGCTCTGACCTGCGGACCGCGTGCTCCGACACGCTGATGCTCCGGGACCGGAAGGCGTCCATGGCCGAGACGTCCCTCAGCTCTTTAACCGGAGAGCTGCTGCTATTGGCTACGGCCGCCGCCGCCCGCGCCACTTTGGCCGCCCGCAGACTGGAGGGGAGACGAGTACCGTGGAGACGGGTACCGTGGCGACGGGTACCGTGGAGACGGGTACCGTGGCGACGGGTACCATGGCGACGGGCGTGAGAGGTTGTTGTGTGTGGGGGTTGAGTGAGGGGGGACGGGGACGCGGGGGATGTTGTACGCAGACGTGTTGACACAACCCCGGTTACCATGACAACCACACGACCCGGCGAACGTGATAAGCGTATGCACATCACGAAGGCAGGGAGGGGGGCGGGCGGGGGGGTAAGCATGGAACATGAGGGGTCAAAGGGCAGAGGTGGGGGGGGGGGGGGGGCAGGAGGAAGGGGTCCGGCGTGAAACCATCAACCCCCACGACGCAGATCCCAGGAGGAGGAAGAGTGACGAAGGAAAAACAAAAGGTTGAGAATTAACAGCAGCGAACACAAAGATCAGAGAAGAAGACAGAAAGAGGATAACGGGGGGGAACATCAAAGCATAGGACAGGGTTAGGGTTAGGGACATAGGGCCTAACCCTAACCCTATAAGAGTTAGGGTTAGGGACATAGGGACATAGGGACTAACCCTAACCCTATAAGAGTTAGGGTTAGGGACATAGGGACATAGGGACTAACCCTAACCCTATAAGAGTTAGGGTTAGGGTTAGGGACATAGGGACTAACCCTAACCCTAACCCTATAAGAGTTAGGGTTAGGGTTAGGGACATAGGGACTAACCCTAACCCTTATAGGGTTAGGGTTAGGGACATAGGGACATAGGGACTAACCCTAACCCTATAAGATTTAGGGTTAGGGACATAGGGACATAGGGACTAACCCTAACCCTAACCCTATAAGAGTTAGGGTTAGGGTTAGGGACATAGGGACTAACCCTAACCCTATAAGAGTTAGGGTTAGGGTTAGGGACATAGGGACTAACCCTAACCCTATGAGGACAGGGTTAGGGACATAGGGACTAACCCTAACCCTATGAGGACAGGGTTAGGGACATAGGGACTAACCCTAACCCTATGAGGACAGGGTTAGGGACATAGGGACTAACCCTAACCCTATGAGGACAGGGTTAGGGACATAGGGACCAACCCTAACCCTATGAGGACAGGGTTAGGGACATAGGGACCAACCCTAACCCTATGAGGACAGGGTTAGGGACATAGGGACCAACCCTAACCCTATGAGGACAGGAACAGCTACAGAGGGGGGGGTAGCCTCTACAGCACCTAACACTCATTAGCATTGGGGCTTCAGGGGAGCTGGGGTCCCCCTGAGCCCTGGGGTCCCCTTGGGCTCAGGGGGACCCCAGTGGGGTCGGGGGGTCGGGGGCAGCTATGACCTCAGAGGATGGGTTCAAGGATGGCATTCGTGCAGATTTTGATTTTACAAGGGGGGAAATCATAGAATGATATGATGGGGTAGAGATATGATGACACAGAGCAGCCAGAGTGTGGGGGGGGGGGGGGGGGGGGGGGTCAGAAGAGGACATCAGCCTGAGATGGAGGGCCAGAAGAGGCCCCCGTGTTGAGTTTTACACTCGGCCTCACAGTCGGAGGGGTTTGAATTTACTGATCTGGAATAGGGTTAGTGTTAGCCTAACCCTAATATTTTAGGGTTAGGGTTTGGGTTAGGTTACCCTAACCCTTACCCAAACCCTAAAATATCAGGGTTAGGGTAACCTAACCCTAATATTTTATGGAATTGGAAACTAGTTCAAGTTCGAGTTTGTTAATTTTTGCCGTGTCTACAGGTTTCCTCTTCAAAATAAGAGCGCACCCCGCTGCGTGTTGACTCTTCACACAGCGATTCTGAGGGGCCTTTAGTGCGGCCACGAGAACCTCTTTAAAAACAAAATGAGCCGATGAGAACATGAACAGCCACCAAGCGAGTGTGGCACACAGTAGCATTCATGCTGAGTCCCCCTACACGGTATCGATACCAACCACCTCCTACTGCGGTCTAACACACAGCCTAGTGCTGCCTGCACCCAGCGTGGAGACTACATCTAGACCCCTGCACCCAGCGTGGAGACTACATCTAGACCCCTGCACCCAGCGTGGAGACTACATCTAGACCCCTGCACCCAGCGTGGAGACTACATCTAGACCCTTTGGGGCATACGGCTGGGGGTGCGTTACCTCTTGGCAGAGTGACATATGGCTGGGGGTGCGTTACCTTTTGGGGCGTTCGTTGAGGCTGGTGCTGCGAGCTCTGAAGGAGCTGTGCTCGTGGCCATCGTCAAACGGCAGCAGGGCGTTGGACCGCAGACCCTGGGGAGGAGAGGAGAGGAGGGGAGGCATTAGAACACAGAACATGAGGAGACGCACACCCTGACACACACCTTGGTGATGTACTGGACGAAGACTACACAATACACAGCAGGCGCGCACCCTGACACACACCTTGGTGATGTACTGGACGAAGACTACACAATACACAGCAGGCGCGCACCCTGACACACACCTTGGTGATGTACTGGACAAAGACTACACAATACACAGCAGGCGCGCACCCTGACACACACCTTGGTGATGTACTGGACGAAGACTACACAATACACAGCAGGCGCGCACCCTGACACACACCTTGGTGATGTACTGGACGAAGACTACACAATACACAGCAGGCGCGCACCCTGACACACACCTTGGTGATGTACTGGACAAAGTCCTTGCGGAAGGTGAGCCGGCAGCGGATGAACCACATGGCGATGACGTGATGGGCCAGGGACACGATGTACTGGTTGAACCTGGAGAGAAGACGACCACAAGACGCATTTCACTTTCAGCTCAGTGGTGTAGAACAGCATGAGCCCAACATGTCTCCAGGGTCCAATGTCCATAGTTGAGCATTTACCATTAAAAAGCTACCTTAATAATGGACCTGTACTGTTAATAATCTACCGTTAATAATGACTAATTCAACTATTGGTATTGCATCTCCATTTTGACCCATTATTGACTCCAACATTCATTGTGTATAACGTTGTGTGTACTGTTTGTAATATTTGTAATCCTTATTAGAGTCATGTACATCTGATTCAAAAAGATCATCATAAAGGAGATCTGGTCCCAGTGCAGGGCATCACTCACTTGGATGGGTTGGTGTACGGCAGCGAGATGGCGAACACACTGACGTACTGCTCCGCCACGAAGTTAGCATAGAGGTGAGGGAGACGAACCAGGGCTGAGAGGAGAGCAACCAGAGAACAGAGACACTCAGAGGAACAACAGAGAACAGAGTCACACAGAGGAACAATAGAGAACAGAGTCACACAGAGGAACAATAGAGAACAGAGTCACACAGAGGAACAATAGAGAACAGAGTCACACAGAGGAACAACAGAACAGAGTCACTCAGAGGAACAACAGAGAACAGAGTCACTCAGAGGAACAACAGAGAACAGAGTCACTCAGAGGAACAACAGAGAACAGAGTCACACAGAGGAACAACAGAGAACCCTCAGAGGAACACCAGAGAACAGGAACATTCAGAGGAACACCAGAGAACCGGAACACTCAGAGGAACACCAGAGAACACTCAGAGGAACACCAGAAAACCGGAACACTCAGACACCAGACAACAGGAACACTCAAGACACCAGACTACAGGAACACTCAGAGGAACACCAGAGAACAGGAACACTCAGAGGAACACCAGAGAACATCAGACAACAGGAATACTCAGAGGAACACCAGAGAACATCAGACAACAGGAATACTCAGAGGAACACCAGAGAACATCAGACAACAGGAACACTCAGAGGAACACCAGACAACAGGAACACTCAGAGGAACACCAGACAACAGGAACACTCAGAGGAACACCAGACAACAGGAACACTCAGACACCGTTTACAAAGGCTGGACCCAGACTACTAGAGGAAGGGGTGATACTCAATGTGAGGTGAGGGTCTCACTGGAGAGGAACTCCAGCATGGGAGAGGCCATGGCGACGGTGGCTGAGATGTGGGTGAGCTTGACGATGAGAGCTGGGAGGAGCTTGATCATGATGTCGGGCATCTCCACGGTGCACATCGTCAGGGCAACCACGCACTGCTTGGCACAGCGGTAGATGAGGCCCGTCTCCAGGCACTGGACCAGCTCCCTCTGCAGGGGAGACCAGCACATGACCAGCAGGACTAGCATGGGGTCCACCTGTCTGCCCCAGGTAGGTGTGGAAGAGGGGTAGGGGGCTGCTCCAGCTGGTTGTGGTAGAGGGGGGCTGCTCCAGCTGGTTGTGGTAGAGGGGGTGTGGTCTAAATGTCGGGGGTGTGGCCTACCTGTCGGGGCTGCTCCAGGTAGTTGTGGTAGGACGTGATGGCCGTCAGCACCGGCACCACGGCCAGCTGGACGTCCGTCCGGGAGAAGCCATCCGGGGTTTTCTTCAGACGCTCCGAGGTCAGACCCAAGGTCACCTGAGGGTTAGGGTTAGAGAGGAAGTCAGAGCCAGGTACCAGCCTACAGTCACCTGAGAGGAACTCAGAGCCAGGTACCAGCCTACAGTCACCTGAGAGGAACTCAGAGCCAGGTACCAGCCTACAGTCACCTGAGAGGAACTCAGAGCCAGGTACCAGCCTACAGTCACCTGAGAGGAACTCAGAGCCAGGTACCAGCCTACAGTCACCTGAGAGGAACTCAGAGCCAGGTACCAGCCTACAGTCACCTGAGAGGAACTCAGAGCCAGGTACCAGCCTACAGTCACCTGAGAGGAACTCAGAGCCAGGTACCAGCCTACAGTCACCTGAGAGGAACTCAGAGCAAGATACCAGCCTACAGTCACCTGAGAGGAACTCAGAGCCAGGTACCAGCCTACAGTCACCTGAGAGGAACTCAGAGCCAGGTACCAGCCTACAGTCACCTGAGTGGAACTCAGAGCCAGGTACCAGCCTACAGTCACCTGAGAGGAACTCAGAGCCAGGTACCAGCCTACAGTCACCTGAGAGGAACTCAGAGCCACACACCAGCGTACAGTCACCTGAGAGGAACTCAGAGCCAGGTACCAGCCTACAGTCACCTGAGAGGAACTCAGAGCCAGGTACCAGCCTACAGTCACCTGAGAGGAACTCAGAGCCAGGTACCAGCCTACAGTCACCTGAGAGGAACTCAGAGCCAGGTACCAGCCTACAGTCACCTGAGAGGAACTCAGAGCCAGGTACCAGCCTACAGTCACCTGAGTGGAACTCAGAGCCAGGTACCAGCCTACAGTCACCTGAGAGGAACTCAGAGCCAGGTACCAGCCTACAGTCACCTGAGAGGAACTCAGAGCCACACACCAGCGTACAGTCACCTGAGAGGAACTCAGAGCCAGGTACCAGCCTACAGTCACCTGAGAGGAACTCAGAGCCAGGTACCAGCCTACAGTCACCTGAGAGGAACTCAGAGCAAGATACCAGCCTACAGTCACCTGAGAGGAACTCAGAGCCAGGTACCAGCCTACAGTCACCTGAGAGGAACTCAGAGCCAGGTACCAGCCTACAGTCACCTGAGAGGAACTCAGAGCAAGATACCAGCCTACAGTCACCTGAGAGGAACTCAGAGCCAGATACCAGCCTACAGTCACCTGAGAGGAACTCAGAGCCAGGTACCAGCCTACAGTCACCTGAGAGGAACTCAGAGCCAGGTACCAGCCTACAGTCACCTGAGAGGAACTCAGAGCAAGATACCAGCCTACAGTCACCTGAGAGGAACTCAGAGCCAGGTACCAGCCTACAGTCACCTGAGAGGAACTCAGAGCAAGATACCAGCCTACAGTCACCTGAGAGGAACTCAGAGCCAGGTACCAGCCTACAGTCACCTGAGAGGAACTCAGAGCAAGATACCAGCCTACAGTCACCTGAGAGGAACTCAGAGCCAGGTACCAGCCTACAGTCACCTGAGAGGAACTCAGAGCCAGGTACCAGCCTACAGTCACCTGAGAGGAACTCAGAGCAAGATACCAGCCTACAGTCACCTGAGAGGAACTCAGAGCAAGATACCAGCCTACAGTCACCTGAGAGGAACTCAGAGCAAGATACCAGCCTACAGTCACTTGAGAGGAACTCAGAGCCAGGTACCAGCCTACAGTCACCTGAGAGGAACTCAGAGCCATGTACCAGCCTACAGTCACCTGAGAGGAACTCAGAGCAAGATACCAGCCTACAGTCACCTGAGAGGAACTCAGAGCAAGATACCAGCCTACAGTCACCTGAGAGGAACTCAGAGCAAGATACCAGCCTACAGTCACCAGGCAGCAGGGTGGACCGGCGCAGGGGCCTACCACGGAGCAGGGGCCTACCACGGAGCAGGGCCCTACCACGGAGCAGGGGCCTACCACGGAGCAGGGCCCTACCACGGAGCAGGGGCCTACCACGGAGCAGGGGCCTACCATGGAGCAGAGCTGGGAGCAGAGCTGGTCCAGGCTGCAGGGCGAGGTCAGCAGCAGCACCTTGTACTGCAGCGTCCGAGGAAGCTGGTCCAGGATCAGCTTCAGCACCTTCCAGTCTGTCTCCTGCAGCACAGCCCAACCCCAGGGGTGAATGGACGGGGTGTGTGTGTGTGTGTGTGTGTGTGTGTGTGTGTGTGTGTGTGTGTGTGTGTGTGTGTGTGTGTGTGTGTGTCTACCATCTTGAGGGCCTGCAACAGGGCGCTGAAGGCGGGGGCGTAGGGCAGGAAGGCGGTGCGGATGGAGGAGGAGGAGGAGGCGGCGGAGGAGGAGGAGCAGGAGGAGGTGGCCTGGCCGGTGGGAGGCGGGGCCCCGGCGGGAGGAGAGGCGGAGCCGGTCGTCTTCTTCTCCACGCCCCCCCCACCGCGCTTCTCTGGCTCCCTGAGAGAACAACACAGTTCAGCCTGGAGTCAAGGACCCAGCCTGGAGTCATGGACCCAGCCTGGAGTCATGGACCCAGCCTGGAGTCATGGACCAGCCTGGAGTCATGGACCCACAGCCTGGAGTCATGGACCCAGCCTGGAGTCATGGACCCAGCCTGGAGTCATGGACCCACAGCCTGGAGTCATGGACCCAGCCTGGAGTCATGGACCCACAGCCTGGAGTCATGGACCCACAGCCTGGAGTCATGGACCCAGCCTGGAGTCATGGACCCACAGCCTGGAGTCATGGACCCAGCAGCCTGGAGTCATGGACCCAGCCTGGAGTCATGGACCCAGCCTGGAGTCATGGACCCACAGCCTGGAGTCATGGACCCAGCCTGGAGTCCTTGACTCCAGCCTTGAGTCATGGTGTGTGTGTCTCACCCCATGTCACAGTAGCAGTAGGGGCTGAACCTCAGGGCTCCCTCCTTGTTGGAGACGCCGAGGCGGTGGAGGGAGTCTGCTCGCATCATCAGGAAGAAGTCAAACACCTGGAGGGCGGGACAACACGGCTACCATGTTATACTGCAGAGAGGGCGGGACAACACGGCTACCATGTTATACTGCAGAGAGGGCGGGACAACACGGCTACCATGTTATACTGCAGAGAGGGCGGGACAACACGGCTACCATGTTATACTGCAGAGAGGGCGGGACAACACGGCTACCATGTTATACTGCAGAGAGGGCGGGACAACACGGCTACCATGTTATACTGCAGAGAGGGCGGGACAACACGGCTACCATGTTATACTGCAGAGAGGGCGGGACAACACGGCTACCATGTTATACTGCAGAGAGGGCGGGACAACACGGCTACCATGTTATACTGCAGAGAGGGCGGGACAACACGGCTACCATGTTATACTGCAGAGAGGGCGGGACAACACGGCTACCATGTTATACTGCAGAGAGGGCGGGACAACACGGCTACCATGTTATACTGCAGAGAGGGCGGGACAACACGGCTAACATGTTATACTGCAGAGAGGGCGGGACAAGAAGGCTAACATGTTATACTGCAGAGAGGGCGGGACAACAGGGCTACCATGTTATACTGCAGAGAGGGCGGGACAACACGGCTAACATGTTATACTGCAGAGAGGGCGGGACAACACGGCTACCATGTTATACTGCAGAGAGGGCGGGACAACACGGCTACCATGTTATACTGCAGAGAGGGCGGGACAACACGGCTACCATGTTATACTGCAGAGAGGGCGGGACAACACGGCTACCATGTTATACTGCAGAGAGGGCGGGACAACACGGCTACCATGTTATACTGCAGAGAGGGCGGGACAACACGGCTACCATGTTATACTGCAGAGAGGGCGGGACAACACGGCTACCATGTTATACTGCAGAGAGGGCGGGACAACACGGCTACCATGTTATACTGCAGAGAGGGCGGGACAACACGGCTACCATGTTATACTGCAGAGAGGGCGGGACAACACGGCTAACATGTTATACTGCAGAGAGGGCGGGACAAGAAGGCTAACATGTTATACTGCAGAGAGGGCGGGACAACAGGGCTACCATGTTATACTGCAGAGAGGCCGGGACAACACGGCTAACATGTTATACTGCAGAGAGGGCGAGACAACACGGCTACCATGTTATACTGCAGAGAGGGCGGGACAACACGGCTACCATGTTATACTGCAGAGAGGGCGGGACAACACGGCTACCATGTTATACTGCAGAGAGGGCGGGACAACACGGCTACCATGTTATACTGCAGAGAGGGCGGGACAACACGGCTAACATGTTATACTGCAGAGAGGGCGGGACAACACCGCTAACATGTTATACTGCAGAGAGGGCGGGACAACACGGCTAACATGTTATACTGCAGAGAGGGCGGGACAACACGGCTAACATGTTATACTGCAGAGAGGGTGGGACAAGAAGGCTAACATGTTATACTGCAGAGAGGGTGGGACAAGAAGGCTAACATGTTATACTGCAGAGAGGGCGGGACAACACGGCTAACATGTTATACTGCAGAGAGGGCGGGACAACACGGCTACCATGTTATACTGCAGAGAGGGCGGGACAACACGGCTAACATGTTATACTGCGGCCTGAAGAGAGTGGGCGGGACAACACGGCTACCATGTTATACTGCAGAGAAGGCGGGACAACACACTAACATGTTATACTGCGGCCTGCAGAGAGAGGGCGGGACAACACACTAACATGTTATACTGCGGCCTGCAGAGAGAGGGCGGGACAACACACTAACATGTTATACTGCGGCCTGCAGAGAGAGGGCGGGACAACAAACTAACATGTTATACTGCGGCCTGCAGAGAGAGGGGTGCCGGTACCTGCAGGCGGACGCTGGAGGCCACGGCCGAGCAGGCCTTGCTCTTGTAGTGCAGCTGCAGGTGGCTGATGAGGAGCTCATAGACGCGGCTGGCGTGGCTCGCCGGCAGGCTGTACAGCTTACTCTGGGGGGGGGACAAAGACTCAGGGAAAGCTCTTCTAGCGGGAAGGTGGGATCTCTCTGAGGGTCTGGTCCTCACCTGGAGGATCTCGAGCAGGCCCAGGACCGCCGTCCTGATGTCCTCCATAGGCGACTCTGCCGTGGGGTCTCTATCCAGAACCTCCAGGGGCCCCGGGACCAGGGGCCGGCTGGACACCTGCACCCACACTCCCTTTAGAGACCAGTGGTTCTCCCCGTGGCTCCCTGCTCCTCCTCCCTGTTTGGGGGAGCCCTCTCCCCTTGCTCCTCCTCCCCTCTCCCCCTCCTCCCCTCCTCCCCTCTCCCCCTCCTCCTCCCCCCTCCTCTCTCCCCCCTCTCTCCCCCTCCTCCTCTCTCCCCCTCCTCCCCTCCTCCCCTCTCCCCCTCCTCCCCTCTCCTCCTCCCCTCCTCCCCTCTCCTCCTCCTCCCCTCCTCCCCTCTCCCCCTCCTCCCCCCTCCTCCTCCCCTCCTCTCTCCCCCTCCTCTCCCCTCCCGCTCCCCTCCCCTCCTCTCCTCCTCCCCTCCCCTCCTCCCCTCCCCTCTCCTCCTCCCCTCCTGCCCCTCTCCCCCTCCTCCCTTCCTCCCCTCTCCTCCTCCCCTCTCCCCCTCCCCTCCCCTCCTCCTCCCCTCCTCCCCTCTCCTCCTCCCCTCTCCCCCTCCCCTCCTCCCCTCCCCTCCTCCCCTCCTCCCCTCTCCCCCTCCTCCCCCTCCTCCCCTCCCCCACCTTCTCGATGACGTCCAGCAGGCTGCTGAAGTGGTGCGTGCTGCAGCCCTCGGCCAGATCCACCAGCAGCTGGGTGGCCTGCTTCCTCACCGCCAGGTCCCGGTCCTCCGCGATGCCGCTGAGCTGGGGGAGGACCACCGCCTCGATCAGCTCCTCCTGGGAACAGAGGAGGTTCTGTTATTGAGGGGAGGACCACCGCCTCGATCAGCTCCTCTTAGGGAACCAGAGGCTTCAGGTTCCTTAATGTGTTGACGCTATGAAGAACTGTCTCTAAGTGTGAGATAAGGGTTAGGGTTAGGGTTAGTTAGACAGGGTTATAGTGTGTGTGTAGTGTCTGGGAGGAGGGACAGGGTTATAGTGTGTGTGTCAACACCTCGTAGAGCTGCCGGTTGGTGCTCAGCACAAAAGAGAGGATGTGAAGCACTTTGATCCTTATCCCACTGCGGCTCTCGTTCCTCCAGCGAGACAGAGAGAGGGAGAGGGAGAGAGAGGGAGAGGGAGGGAGAGAGACAGAGACAGAGACAGGGAGAGGGAGGGAGAGAGACAGAGACAGGGAGAGGGAGGGAGAGACAGAGACAGAGACAGGGAGAGGGAGGGAGAGAGACAGAGACAGAGACAGGGAGAGGGAGGGAGAGAGACAGAGACAGAGAGAGGGAGGGAGAGAGACAGAGACAGGGAGAGGGAGGGAGAGACAGAAACAGAGACAGAGACAGGGAGAGGGAGGGAGAGAGACAGAGACAGAGACAGGGAGAGGGAGGGAGAGAGACAGAGACAGGGAGAGGGAGGGAGAGAGACAGAGACAGAGACAGGGAGAGGGAGGGAGAGAGACAGAGACAGAGGCAGGGAGAGGGAGGGAGAGAGACAGAGACAGGGAGAGGGAGAGAGACAGAGACAGGGAGAGGGAGAGAGAGAGACAGAGACAGGGAGAGGGAGGGAGAGAGACAGAGACAGGGAGAGGGAGAGAGACAGAGACAGGGAGAGGGAGGGAGAGAGACAGAGACAGGGAGAGGGAGGGAGAGAGACAGAGACAGGGAGAGAGACAGAGACAGAGACAGGGAGAGGGAGAGAGAACAAAGCACAAAAGAAACATTACAGCCAGGATCAGATTGGCAATGAGGTAATGTACGTGTGTGTGTGTGTGTGTGTGTGTGTGTGTGTGTGTGTGTGTGTGTGTGTGTGTGTGTGTGTGTGTGTGTGTGTGTGTGTGTGTGTGTGTGTGTGTGTGTCCTACTTAAAGAAGGTGTCCATGAGGCGGTGGAGGTTTTGGATCCAGCCGTCCTTGGCCGGCTGGATTGACTGAGCCCGGTAGGAGATGAGGGTCAGCACCGAGGAGTCCTGAGGGACACATCGTTATGGTACTACTATGTTAGGGTTAGGGTTAGGGTTAACCCTAACCCACAGGGAGGGAGACACATCGTTATGGTACTACTATGTTAGGGTTAGGGTTAACCCTAACCCACAGGGAGGGAGACATATCGTTATGGTACTACTATGTTAGGGTTAGGGTTAACCCTAGGGTTAACCCTAACCCTAACCCACAGGGAGGGAGACACATCGTTATGGTACTACTATGTTAGGGTTAGGGTTAACCCTAACCCACAGGGAAGGAGACACATCGTTATGGTACTACTATGTTAGGGTTAGGGTTAACCCTAACCCACAGGGAGGGAGACACATCGTTATGGTACTACTATGTTAGGGTTAGGGTTAACCCTAACCCACAGGGAGGGAGACACATCGTTATGGCACTACTATGTTAGGGTTAGGGTTAACCCTAGGGTTAACCCTAACCCTAACCCACAGGGAGGGAGACACATCGTTATGGTACTACTATGTTAGGGTTAGGGTTAACCCTAACCCACAGGGAGGGAGACACATCGTTATGGTACTACTATGTTAGGGTTAGGGTTAACCCTAGGGTTAACCCTAACCCTAACCCACAGGGAGGGAGACACATCGTTATGGTACTACTATGTTAGGGTTAGGGTTAACCCTAACCCACAGGGAGGGAGACACATCGTTATGGTACTACTATGTTAGGGTTAGGGTTAACCCTAACCCACAGGGAGGGAGACACATCGTTATGGTACTACTATGTTAGGGTTAGGGTTAGGGTTAACCCTAACCCACAGGGAGGGAGACACATCGTTATGGTACTACTATGTTAGGGTTAGGGTTAACCCTAACCCACAGGGAGGGAGACACATCGTTATGGTACTACTATGTTAGGGTTAGGGTTAACCCTAACCCACAGGGAGGGAGACATATCGTTATGGTACTACTATGTTAGGGTTAACACTAACCCACAGGGAGGGAGACACATCGTTATGGTACTACTATGTTAGGGTTAGGGTTAACCCTAACCCACAGGGAGGGAGACACATCGTTATGGTACTACTATGTTAGGGTTAGGGTTAACCCTAACCCACAGGGAGGGAGACACATCGTTATGGTACTACTATGTTAGGGTTAGGGTTAACCCTAACCCACAGGGAGGGAGACACATCGTTATGGTACTACTATGTTAGGGTGAGGGTTAACCCTAACCCACAGGGAGGGAGACATATCGTTATGGTACTACTATGTTAGGGTTAACCCTAACCCACAGGGAGGGAGACACATCGTTATGGTACTACTATGTTAGGGTTAACCCTAACCCACAGGGAGGGAGACACATCGTTATGGTACTACTATGTTAGGGTTAACCCTAACCCACAGGGAGGGAGACACATCGTTATGGTACTACTATGAGACAGGTGGAACCCACCGGTCTCTTGTCAGCACACTTCTCCACCAGGCTGAAGAACTTCTCGGTGGAGCCGTGGAAGCCGTTCTGCTCGTACAGCTCCTCCACGGTGGTCAGCAGCTCGTAGACGATCGCCTTCAGCTCAGCGCTGCCGATGGTCTGGGGACACACCTTAACATGTTATACTAACATGTTATACTGTATGGTCTGGGGGCGGGACACACCTTCACATGTTATATTAACATGTTATACTGTATGGTCTGGGGCGGGACACACCTTAACATGTTATATTAACATGTTATACTGTATGGTCAAGGGGCAGGACACACCTTAACATGTTATATTAACATGTTATACTGTATGGTCTAGGGGCGGGACACACCTTAACATGTTATTTTACATGTAATACAGTATGGTCTAGGGGCGGGACACACCTTGACATGTTATATTAACATGTTATACGGTATGGTCTGGGGGCGGGACACACCTTACCATGTTATATTAACATGTTATACTGTATGGTCTGGGGCGGGACACACCTTACCATGTTATATTAACAGTAGTATTATAGTATCTGTACCTGTATCTGCTGCAGCAGTCACTATATGATGCCCAGCAGGAAGTGGTAGTGTAGTAGTAGTAGTAGTAGTAGTAGTAGTATTATAGTATCTGTACCTGTATTTGCTGCAGTAGCCTCTCTATGATGCCCAGCAGGAAGTGGTAGTGTAGTAGTAGTAGTAGTAGTAGTAGTAGTATTATAGTATCTGTACCTGTATTTGCTGCAGTAGCCTCTCTATGATGCCCAGCAGGATGTCCCAGGTCACCACCTGCAGGTCTTTGCCGTACTTCTTGATAAGTCTGGTGATGGACAGGACGATCTCGTAGGACACCACCTCGTTGGCACACGACATGGCCTGGGGCGGACACACAGACACACAGACACCCAGCGCTTTAACATCGACTCATCCCCTCTGGACCATTCAACCCACCGCCATTCTTGGTGATCAGTGTGTTAAATCGTGAACGGAATGTATTTACACAGCGCTTTTCTACTCAGTGGCCACTCGTTTTAAAACACTGCCGCACATTCACCCATTCATGCACACATTCCCCCCCCGACGGCGGAGTCAGCCACGCAGGGAGACAGCCAGCTGGTCAGCAGCAGTCAGGGGGGGGCGTCTCGCTCAGGGACACCTCCACACTCCGCTAGGAGGAGCCGGGGATCGAACCAGCGACCTTCAGGTTACCAGCCGACCCGCCCCTCCTCCTGAGCCACACGCCGCCCAGGCCACGTTGGGTGGCCTGGGCGTGTGTGTGTTGGGTGTGTGTGTGTGTGTGTGTGTGTGTGTGTGTGTGTGTGTGTGTGTGTGTGTGTGTGTGTGTGTGTGTGTGTGTGTGTGTGTGTGTGTGTGTGTGTGTGTGTGTGTGTGTGTGTGTACCACCAGGTTCATCGTCTACCTTGTAGAAGGAGGGCAGCACCAGGGTGGGCGTGTTCTTCAGGGCCGGCAGCCTGTGGGCCCCCCAGAGGGCCATCCCCACGAAGAACACCGCCCCCCGCAGCAGGGCCGCGTCCTCCACGTACACCCTGCGGAGAGCCAGAGTTAACACACACACACACACACACACACCCCCACCCTACGGAGAGCCAGAGTTAACACACACACACACACACACACACACACACCCACCCTGCGGAGAGCCAGAGTTAACACACACACACACACACACACACACACACACACACACCCACCCTGCGGAGAGCCAGAGTTAACACACACACACACACACACCCACCCTGCGGAGAGCCAGAGTTAACACACATACACACACACACACACACACACACACACACCCTACGGAGAGCCAGAGTTAACACACACACACACACAAACACACACACACCCTGCAGAGACCCGGAGTTAACACACACACGTACCTTTCCTCCATGATACGACACATGGTGTAGATGGCGCTGTGGCCCAGGTGGGTCCCCAACACCTTCCTCATCAGCTGCAGAACAGGACAGGTGAGAGGACAGGTGAGAGGAGGACAGGTGAGAGGACAGGTGAGAGGAGGACAGGTGAGAGGACAGGTGAGAGGAGGACAGGTGAGAGGAGGACAGGTGATTGGAGGACAGGTGAGAGGACAGGTGAGAGGAGGACAGGTGAGAGGAGGACAGGTGAGAGGAGGACAGGTGATTGGAGGACAGGTGAGAGGAGGACAGGTGAGAGGAGGACAGGTGAGAGGAAGACAGGTGATTGGAGGACAGGTGAGAGGACAGGTAAGAGGAGGACAGGTGATTGGAGGACAGGTGAGAGGAGGACAGGTGATTGGAGGACAGGTGATTGGAGGACAGGTGAGAGGACAGGTAAGAGGAGGACAGGTGATTGGAGGACAGGTGAGAGGAGGACAGGTGAGAGGAGGACAGGTAAGAGGAGGACAGGTGAGAGGAGGACAGGTGAGAGGAGGACAGGTGAGAGGACAGGTGAGAGGAGGACAGGTGAGAGGAGGACAGGTGAGAGGACAGGTGAGAGGAGGACAGGTGAGTGGTTAGGCTTATTTCTGAGGCTTTTGTCAGCCACTTAGAGGGATGACCGTGAGCAGGGGATGAAACTCCTCTCTCCTCATGTCCTCCTCACCTTCCAGCAGGTCTCACAGAACTCCTTGACGTTGACGGTGCGGCACAGCGTGATGATGAACACCGTGAGGGAGTCCGAGGGCAGGCAGTTGTAGCACACCACCGCATCCAGCACCTGCAGCGCCACCTGTAGGCCGACACAGGAACAACATGACACAAAGCAGACATAGCCGAGCTTTGTATTATGAATACTTTAAAATCCATTCTTCATGACATGGTGATGGTCAGTCTCTGACCCCTACCTCGATATCAGTGGAGGAGGTGGTTCTATTGCACAGCAGACAGATCTTTCTACAAAGACAATGAAACAGATACGCAGATCAGGTTGAGTGGATAGAGATACGCTTGTGTGTTCGTTGACCTACTGGACTCTATAATGGAGACGTTCTAATGACCTACTGAACCATGACGGAGAGGTTCTAATGACCTACTGGACTCTATAATGGAGAGGTTCTAATGACCTACATGACTATAATGGAGACGTTCTAATGACCTACTGGACTGTAATGGAGACGTTCTAATGACCTACTGGACTATAATGGACAGGTTCTAATGACCTACTGGACTATAATGGAGACGTTCTAATGACCTACTGGACTGTAATGGAGACGTTCTAATGACCTACTGGACTATAATGGACAGGTTCTAATGACCTACTGGACTATAATGGAGAGGTTCTAATGACCTACTGGACCATGACGGAGACGTTCTAATGACCTACTGGACCATGACAGGGAGGTTCTAATGACCTACTGGGCTATAATGGAGACGTTCTAATGACCTACGTGACTATAATGGAGACGTTCTAATGACCTACTGGACTATAATGGACAGGTTCTAATGACCTACTGGACTATAATGGACAGGTTCTAAGGACCTACTGGACCATGACGGAGACGTTCTAATGACCTACTGGACCATGACAGGGAGGTTCTAATGACCTACTGGACCATGACGGAGACGTTCTAATGACCTACTGGACCATGACGGAGACGTTCTAATGACCTACTGGACCATGACAGGGAGGTTCTAATGACCTACTGGACCATGATGGAGAGGTTCTAATGACCTACTGGACCATGACAGGGAGGTTCTAATGACTTACTGGACCATGATGGAGACGTTCTGGTCCAGGTAGCAGCTGTTGAACTTCACGAGGTTGACCAGCACGTTGAGGAAGTCTGAAGTCAGACCATTGTCCATCCAGAGGAGGACAAAGCGTGCTGGCAGAAGAGAGAACAACAGTCACAGGAGAACAGCTTGGTTCTCTCCCTTTCATAAGCTCTATGAAAGGGGTGTGTGATACAGATCTGGTGGGACTCTGGTGGGGAGATAAACCTTTCCCTGAATTACAAAATGCTCTTCAGGGATGCTTGAACTAACTCATTTGCCTGCCAGCTACGGCAGCCCTCAGCTGGGATCAGTAGCAGAAACATCAAAGTGGTCAAAGTCTTACCGATGTCCTCCTCCAGATACGTGATATCTTTTCCATTCTCCGTCAAGGCCTTGAAAACCTCTAAGCGGTCTGCCAGCTCCTCATTTGGCGGCTGGTAGTCTCTGATCACCTTAAAGTAGTAGGCTCTGAGCGGGCCCAGCCTGTCCCCCTGCACACAGACATTCACCAGGTAGGTTAGGTTATTGAGTATTGTTTCCACTGTGTCCTGCTGGTTTCCTCCTCTCTCCTAAGCTTAGATGGGCAGGCACATTGCGAGACATTAAATTGCCCTTGAGTGTAAATGGTGTGTTGAAACTAAGTATCGGTGTGTGTATCTTGGGGATTTGCTGTAGAGAGGCTGTCAGTGTGTGTATCTTAGGACTGTGTGTACGTGCCTGTCCCCGGATGATGGCTCTGAGGTTAGGGTTAGGTGGTCCGTGTGTTAGGGTTAGGGTTAGGTGGTGCGTGTGTACGTGCCTGTCCCTGGATGATGGCTCGGAGCAGCAGCAGGACGGCGTGGCGCGCCTCGGGCGGCTGCTCGGGAGTCAACATGTCCTCCACGGCCTTCCAGACCGCCTCCACCGCATACTGAGGAGCAGAGAGGTGGAACAAAACAGGCTAGACGGTACGTCATCACCAGACAGACGCTACGTCACCACCAGACAGACGGTACGTCACCACCAGACAGACGGTACGTCACCACCAGACAGACGGTACGTCACCACCAGACAGACGCTACGTCACCACCAGACAGACGGTACGTCACCATCAGACAGACGGTACGTCACCATCAGACAGACGGTACGTCACCACCAGACAGACGGTACGTCACCACCAGACAGACGCTACGTCACCACCAGACAGACGGTACGTCACCATCAGACAGACGGTACGTCATCACCAGACAGACGGTACGTCACCATAAGACAGACGGTACGTCACCATCAGACAGACGGTACGTCACCACCACAGACGGTACATCACCATCAGACAGACGGTACGTCACCATCAGACAGACGCTACGTCACCATCAGACAGACGCTACGTCACCATCAGACAGACGGTACGTCACCATCAGACAGACGGTACGTCACCATCAGACAGACGGTACGTCATCACCAGACAGACGCTACGTCACCATCAGACAGACGGTACGTCATCACCAGACAGACGGTACGTCACCACCAGACAGACGCTACGTCACCACCAGACAGACGGTACGTCACCATCAGACAGACGGTACGTCACCATCAGACAGACGGTACGTCACCATCAGACAGACGGTACGTCACCACCACAGACGGTACATCACCATCAGACAGACGGTACGTCACCATCAGACAGACGCTACGTCACCATCAGACAGACGCTACGTCACCATCAGACAGACGGTACATCACCATCAGACAGACGGTACGTCACCATCAGACAGACGGTACGTCACCATCAGACAGACGGTACGTCACCATCAGACAGACGGTACGTCACCATCAGACAGACGCTACGTCACCATCAGACAGACGGTACGTCACCACCAGACAGACGGTACGTCACCATCAGACAGACGGTACGTCACCACCACAGACTGTACGTCACCATCAGACAGACGGTACGTCACCATCAGACAGAACGTCACCATCAGACAGACGGTACGTCACCACCACACAGACGGTACGTCACCAGCAGACAGACGCTACGTCACCATCAGACAGACGGTACGTCACCATCAGACAGACGGTACGTCACCATCAGACAGACGGTACGTCATCACCAGACAGACGCTACGTCACCATCAGACAGACGGTACGTCATCACCAGACAGACGGTACGTCACCACCAGACAGACGCTACGTCACCACCAGACAGACGGTACGTCACCATCAGACAGACGGTACGTCACCATCAGACAGACGGTACGTCACCATCAGACAGACGGTACGTCACCACCACAGACGGTACATCACCATCAGACAGACGGTACGTCACCATCAGACAGACGCTACGTCACCATCAGACAGACGCTACGTCACCATCAGACAGACGGTACGTCACCATCAGACAGACGGTACGTCACCATCAGACAGACGGTACGTCACCATCAGACAGACGGTACGTCACCATCAGACAGACGCTACGTCACCATCAGACAGACGGTACGTCACCACCAGACAGACGGTACGTCACCATCAGACAGACGGTACGTCACCACCACAGACTGTACGTCACCATCAGACAGACGGTACGTCACCATCAGACAGAACGTCACCATCAGACAGACGGTACGTCACCACCACACAGACGGTACGTCACCAGCAGACAGACGGTACGTCACCATCAGACAGATGGTACGTCACCATCAGACAGACGGTACGTCACCACCAGACAGACACTACGTCACCACCAGACAGACGGTATGTCTGTCTGGTGGTGACCACCGGGTCACACACCTCCTCAAACTTCTTGGATTTGGCCAGATCGCACACGTGGTGGATGACCTTGATGCGATTCCCGATCCCACATTCCGGATGCAGGTCCTGTGAAACAGAACAGGCTGTTGAAGACCTCTGTAGCCTACATGATGTGGTTTACATGAGTCCATCACAGGGATCACTCTGTCACTCACCTTAAGGATGTTGTGGTTGATAATGAACTCAGAGGGTTTGTTGTCAGTCTGTTTGGTGGGGGGCCGCTGGGGTCCGATGCCAAAGATCCCCTTCACCTTGTCTTTGAGGCTCTCCTTACTGGGCTGTTTGTTCATGGCCCCTCCTGGCTGAGCGGCTGCTGCCTGCAGTCTGTCGTTATCTACAACCAATCAGAACTCATCTACTCCGTCACATATTAAACATTCACCTAACCCTGTGTAACAACCTTAAAGCATGTGTTGCACGACAAGGATTCATATTCAAATAGTCCTGCATGGAACCACAGAACCAGTTAGAACCAGTTGGACTATCGAACCATCAGAGCAAGAAACCGTCTGAGGAGAACCTGTGAGGAACAGCCAGAGGAACAAACTGAGGCGAACCCGAGGAACACTAACCTGAGGAACCCTAACTGGGGAACACTAACCTGAGGAACACTAACCTGAGGAGAACCAGAGGAACACTAACCTGAGGAACACCAACCTGAGGAGAACCAGAAGAACACTAACCTGAGGAGAACCCGAGGAACACTAACCTGGGGAGAACCAGAGGAACACTAACCTGAGGAACAATAACCAGAGGAACACTAACTTGAGGAACCCTAACTGAGGAACACTAACCCGAGGAGAACCAGAAGAACACTAACCTGAGGAGAACCCGAGGAACACTAACCTGGGGAGAACCAGAGGAACACTAACCTGGGGAGAACCAGAGGAACACTAACCTGAGGAACAATAACCTGAGGAACACTAACCCGAGGAGAACCAGAGAAACACTAACCTGAGGAACACTAACCTGAGGAGAACCAGAGGAACATTAACTGAGGAACACTAACTTGAGGAACACTAACCTGAGGAACACTAACCCGAGGAGAACCAGAGGAACACTAACCTGAGGAGATCCCGAGGAACACTAACCTGGGGAGAACCAGAGTAACACTAACCTGAGGAACAATAACCTGAGGAACACTAACCCGAGGAGAACCAGAGGATGACTAACCTGAGGAACACTAACCTGGGGAGAACCAGAGGAACACTAACCTGAGGAACAATAACCTGAGGAACACTAACCCGAGGAGAAGCAGAGGAACACTAACCTGAGGAACACTAACCTGAGGAACACTAACCTGAGGAGAACCAGAGGAACACTAAACTGGAGAACACTAACCTGAGGAACACTAACCTGAGGAGAACCAGAGGAACACTAACCTGAGGAACACTAACCTGGGGAGAACCAGAGGAACACTAACCTGAGGAACACTAACCTGGGCAACACTAACCTGAGGAGAACCAGAGGAACACTAACCTGAGGAGAACCAGAGGAACACTAACCTGAGGAGAACCCGAGGAACACTAACCTGAGGAACACTAACCTGGGGAACACTTACCTGAGGAGAACCAGAGGAACACTAAACTGGGGAACACTAACCTGAGGAGAACCAGAGGAACACTAACCTGAGGAGAACCCGAGGAACACTAACCTGAGGAGAACCAGAGGAACACTAACCTGAGGAGAACCCGAGGAACACTAACCTGGGGAACACTAACCTGAGGAGAACCAGAGGAACACTAACCTGAGGAACACTAACCTGAGGAACACTAACCTGAGGAACACCAACCTGTGAGGAACACCAACCTGTGAGGAACACTAACCTGTGAGGAACACTAACCTGTGAGGAACACTAACCTGAGGAACACTAATCTGAGGAACACTAACCTGAGGAATACTAATCTGTGAGGAACAGTAACCTGTGAGGAACACCAACCTGTGAGGAACACTAACCTGTGAGGAACACTAACCTGTGAGGAACACTTCACTCAACCTGTTTGAATGACAGTATGTAGAATTAGCATTAAGTTCTCCGTTAGCATCACTAGCCTCCTGCTAGCAGTCAGAGCTCATCTCCAACAGAGTTCCTAAGAGGCGGGTCGGTTTAGTGTTCATCTGTAACATGTGTTGACATTCGCGTTAGACCAGAGTACTAACATCCCTATTAATGATCTATAGTATTTAGCATAGTATTATTATAGTAGATAGTCTAGTATTATAATAGTATTTAGTATTATTTACCACTGCTCGGTCCTCCGCTCCAACCGGATGCACACTGGCGGCCACTTCCGACAACAACACCTTGTCGCGGTGCTCTCTGGGATGTGTAGTTCTAACCAAGAACTAAATACGCTCTGAACTCCTAGCGTTGCTCCATAGATTTGGATTTTATATCGTGGATGCATCGATGTTTGAAAGCATCTTTCTTTCTACATTCAGCTAAATAACGGCGGGCTTATGGATGGCCTTCACGAAAGGAGCAGCATGGTGCGTTAGGACATGAGGCACAGCAGCATGAAGCCTGAGGAGTGAGGAAGGTGTCCTGGGTGTCCCAGACTGAAGACCGTCTACTGGTTCTAAAGAGTTTGATCGATTGTAAAACAAAATCGAATCCCTGCTTGGTGCTTCAACATGACTTCTCCTTACTTCACCCACGGCGCTGTTATGACTCGAAGTGTCAATCAAAGAACACGCCTGTCTGCTCTGGGGTCGAAACTAAAAAATAAACCTCCCAACCCAGGTCCTCCTGTCGGATTGAAGGAGGAGGAGGAGGAGACGAGCATCTGCGAAGGTAACTCCTCCGTTAATAAGCATCATGTCGTGTTTGTTCAAGACATAGAAGATGACCTGCGTTCTAGGCCATCATGCAGTCCGTTTATAACCTCGTAATACAGACACATGATCTGTGTTGCTCTATTGGATCCAGTCTGTGACACATATTCAACACTGTCCCTGAATAGAATGAAAGACGTGTTTAAGAAGATGATTCCGTCACCATAACTTCATACAGATCTAAGGACTACTATTGTCGATACAGATGACGGTGCCGCCCCTTCTACTCACGTCCTCGAACCACTAAAGTCAGAGCCGGCCCCCCTGCCCCCGGCCTCCTCCCGCAGACGGAAACCGTTAAAGGTGGAGTACGAGGAGCGCGGCCCAGGGTTAAAGGTGGAGTACGAGGAGCGCGTCCCAGGGTTAAAGGTGGAGTACGAGGAGCGCGTCCCAGGGTTAAAGGTGGAGTACGAGGAGCGCGGCCCAGGGTTAAAGGTGGAGACAGAGCGCTGGGAGCCTCCTGATTGGAGGATCCAGCTGGCCCACATCCGTGAGATGAGGAGGAGCCGAGACGCGCCCGTAGATCACATGGGGGCGGAAACATGCTACGAACCAGGGGCCCCCGCCCCGGTAAGACCCCCCCCCCACACACACACACAGTTTTATCATCTCACGGCCAGAAATAAACCATCTTGCCCTCTTATCGTCGATTATTCTCTTCTTCTTCGTCTTCTTCCTGTGTGCGTGTGCATGAGCGTGCGTGTGTGTGTGTGTGTATGTGCGTGTGTGGGCGGGTGTGTGTCTGCGTGTATGTCTGTCTGCGTGTGTGTGTGCGTGCGTGTGTGTGTGTGTGCGTGTGTGCGTGCGTGCCCCCAGGTGAGGCGGTTCCAGGTGCTGGTGTCCCTGATGCTCTCCAGCCAGACTCGGGACGAGGTGACAGCGGCGGCCATGGCGAGGCTGCGGGCTCGCGGCTGCACGGTGGAGGGCATCCTGAGCACCGACGACGAGACGCTGGGGAGACTCATCCACCCGGTGGGCTTCTGGAGGGTAAGGCCAGGGTCAGGGTCAGGGTTAGGGTTAGGCTGCAGCTACAGCTAGTCTGGGTAAGGTCAGGCTGACGCTTTTATCCAGAGCGACTCACAATAAGTACATTAGTCAGAAGAAGGAAAAACAACAATACATCGCTGTCGGTACAGTAAGGATGTTCATAGAACCAAGTGCCTGGCACTTGCACATTGCACTTATTCAAGGTACTTAATTGTGTAGCATCTACAGTAGCTGCTATCGCTGCTTTACACGGGGAATGGGTTAGGCTAGCGATTGTAATACTTGCACTTGGTTTCCGCTCATCCCTGCAGCCTCGCGTCCCTCTATTCAGAGTAGAGAAAAATAAATTATGAAATAATAAATAATGTATAAATGACAAATTGAAAGAAGATCAAATTGAATTTCACATGTGTGGGGTTGGTTCCTTTGTCATTGAGAGCAAAGCTCTATTATTTTTGCATGTCTTCATTCTATACTTGTTTCATCACTCTTCCTGTCGTCCTGACCCCTCCTGACCTCTAACCCCCCTGACCTCTGACCCCCCTGGCCTCTGACCCCTCCTGACCAGACCAAGGTGGGGTACCTGAGGAGGACCTCCCTGGTGCTGCAGCAGCACTTCTGCGGGGACATCCCGGACAGCGTGGAGGGGCTGGTGGCACTGCCCGGCGTGGGGCCCAAGATGGCCCACCTGGCCATGAGCATCGCCTGGGGCCGCGTGTCAGGCATAGGTACCTCCAGAGACGCCGGGAGCAGAGTCACGGCTCTGCATACACCCACACCCCTCTTACGCACTGATTGTATGTTGCTTTGGACTAAAGCGTTTGCTGAAGCCCTGAATGTCAATGGAACAACGCATCATAACGTCTAATTAGAGGTGGCAAAGTAGACGGCTAGTTACAGCGGGGTGAGCGCACGGCTTAGGCACGGACTCTTGAGTTAAACTGGTGAAGTGTGTGTGTGTGTGTGTGTGTGTGTGTGTGTGTGTGTGTAGGTGTGGACACACACGTCCACCGTATCTCCAACAGGCTCGGCTGGCTGAGGACCCCCTCCCGGACCCCAGAGCGAACACGCACCGCCCTGGAGGACTGGCTACCTAGGTGACAGGGTTAGGGTTAGGGTTAGGGTTAGGGTTAGGGTTAGTTACCCTAACCCTAACCCTAACCCTGGAGGACTGGCTGCCTAGGTGACAGCGCCTATTAATTAACCTTGACTTTAATTTGATGTCCTCTACGTTCATTATTGTTGTCATTATTCTGCAGCCTGGTGCTCCAAGCAGTCCTTCTGACCTTCAGTTAACTGGTCTGAGCCAACTGGTCTGAGCTAACTGGGGTATAACCTGTAACCAGTGAGATCCACTTGTCTAACTGGTACCTGTAACCAGTGAGGCACTGGTCTAACTGGTTCCTGTCCCACAGGGCGCTGTGGGGGGAGGTGAACTGGTCTAACTGGTACCTGTAACCAGTGAGGCACTGGTCTAACTGGTTCCTGTCCCACAGGGCGCTGTGGGGGGAGGTGAACTGGTCTAACTGGTACCTGTAACCAGTGAGGCACTGGTCTAACTGGTTCCTGTCCCACAGGGCGCTGTGGGGGGAGGTGAACTGGCTCCTCGTGGGCTTCGGCCAGCAGCAGTGTCGCCCGCTCCGGCCGCTCTGCTCCGAGTGTCTGAACCAGAGCTGCTGCCCCTCTGCACACCAGCCCCCCCCGGCCAAGAGGACCACGCCCCCCAAGACCCCCCCCACCAAGAGGCCCCAGGCTGGACCAACACCCTCCAGGACCTCTCCTGACCGACCCCCACCCCCCAGCTCCAGGGTGAAGATGGAGGCTGAACAGGAAGAGAGGAAACTGAGCCCACCTTCACCCTCCTGTCCCCCCAGGAGACAGAGAGGGAGGAATGTGCTCTGATATGAGCTCACAGACTATATATATATATATACGCTAAATGTTTACCGTTAGCTCTTCACCTCAGGTTCTGATTACTTGGCTTTGACTCATCACTGTTATTTGATGATAAAATTATGTTTTCTATTTAGTGTACTTTAAAAGATTCATCACACTCTTTTGTTAAGAATTTTCAACAGACAATAAATGGTTTTGTACTCCTTGATGTAAATAGTTCCCTTTCACACAAAAAGGACTCAAGAGAATGCAACATAATTGGGGTATCATTAACATCCGAGTTAAGCCTACTTAATCGACCAACTAAGCACTTTAAACTGACTAATTAAACGACCAAAAACACTTGAATTGTGCAATAAGGGCAAAGATATTATTCATTTTAAAACCGTTCCCTCCCCCCCAATAAGCAGGGTAAAAAACCGGGGTTAAATAATGTTTTGTCCCCGGGTTTGTCGTCCTCTCTCGGGTTATCCCGGTCTACAGCAACGCCATTTCCGGCCCCATGTAGCCTACGTCTGTTTAGGGCAGTTAACTGCCTCCGGAACGAGAAGAATAAGGAAAGGAGGAGAACAACAAAAACGACGAAGACAAGGAGAATAGATATTGAGGTTTGAGAAAGAATTTAACAAAGCAATATCCGAAACACTTAGAGGAAACGGGTATCATTCTGTCGAAAGACCCACCCTCTCTCCCGCCGCTAAACCCATTTAACTAAAGTCCCGCCCTCTGGTGCCTCAACGCACATTCGGAGGATTTATTCCCGAGCGGCTATATTTTTTACGTAGGATAAGTTTTGGATTCTCGCCTCTGATCGGTTAGAAGGGCCCCCCTTTAGATCG
>NC_136935.1:52701560-52741560 GCF_949987615.1 Pollachius pollachius | reverse complement strand
TTGATAATCAGAAACTTTGCTGCTAACTTGCACGAAGGCACGCACAAATGCACGCACACACACACAAACACCCCAGCAGAAGTGAAGTAATGGAGGAATACATTAATTCCAGTGAAAACAACAAGAGACTCTCGATGAACACCGTGTGTTCTCCGGAGGAGCGTGTGAGAGGCTTTGTTTGAAGTACAAACATAAAGGGACTCAGGTCAAGGCTTCTGTTTAGTGGAGCTCAGCATAAATACGGGCTGAGGCCGGCCTCACGCTCAGCCTCCCTCTCAGCCTCTAACCCTCACTCAGCCTCTCACTCAGTCAGCCTCTCATCCTCCCTCAGCCTCTATGCCTCTCAGCCTCTCACTCACTCAGCCTCTAACCCTCACTCAGCCTCTCACCCTCACTCAGCCTCTATGCCTCTCAGCCTCTCTCAGCCTCTCACTCACTCAGCCTCTAACCCTCACTCAGCCTCCCTCTCAGCCTCTCACCCTCACTCAGCCTCCCTCTCAGCCTCTCACCCTCACTCAGCCTCTATGCCTCTCACCCTCACTCAGCCTCCCTCTCAGCCTCTCACCCTCACTCAGCCTCTATGCCTCTCACCCTCACTCAGCCTCCCTCTCAGCCTCTCACCCTCACTCAGCCTCCCTCTCAGCCTCTCTCAGCCTCTCAGCCTCACTCAGCCTCTATGCCTCTCATCCTCACTCAGCCTCTATGCCTCTCACCCTCACTCAGCCTCTATGCCTCTCAGCCTCTCACTCAGTCAGCCTCTAACCCTCACTCAGCCTCACTCAGCCTCTATGCCTCTCATCCTCACTCAGCCTCTATGCCTCTCAGCCTCTCTCAGCCTCTCACTCAGCCTCACTCAGCCTCTATGCCTCTCAGCCTCTCTCAGCCTCTCACTCAGTCAGCCTCAGAGGAGGAAGTCATTATGAGACGACATGCAACGCTGAGAGCAACGCTGTATTGACACGGGAAGCTTCCCCATGCAGTGAACAGCGTCGACCTGTACAACTGGCCCAGTGGCTTCTATTGTTTGCTTTCGTTACCGGGAGTCACTGGTAGTTACTGGGAGTTACTGGTAGTTACTTTTAGTTACTGGTAGTTACTGGGAGTTACTGATAGTTACTGGGAGTTACTGGGAGTTACTTGTAGTTACTGGGAGTTACTTGTAGTAACTGGTAGTTACTTGTAGTTACTGGGAGTTACTGGTAGTTACTGGGAGTTACTTGTAGTTACTGGGAGTTACTGGGAGATACTGTTAGTTACTGGTAGTTACTGGGAGTTACTGGTAGTTACTGGGAGTCTTCTGCTCCTCTCCCCCGCAGCCGGCCGAGGCGTCGCCGCCCCCAGGGTGGGGGGAGGAGGAGGCGGAGCTTGTGCCCCGCCTGTGTCACCTGACCAAGCAGGGGGAGGAGCCCGGCTACGGCTTCAACCTCCACAGCGACAAGACGCGGCGGGGCCAGTTCGTGGGCTCGGTGGACCCCGGATCCCCTGCCCAGAGGGCCGATGTCAGGGAGGGGGACCGGCTGCTGCAGGTAGGGAGAGACAGGGGGGAGACAAGGGAAGACCAGGGGGGAGACAGAGGGGAGACCGGGGGGAGACAGGGGGGAGACCAGGGGGGAGACCGGGTGGAGACTAGCGGGAGACCGGGGGGAGACCAGGGGGAAGGGGGGGACGGGAGGAGGAGGACAGCCCTGCGTGTCTCTAACAGAGGGATTAGGCTCAAGAAGGTTTGTGATCGGGTGTGTGTGTGTGTGTGTGTGTGTGTGTGTGTGTGTGTGTGTGTGACAAGCTGGACAGAGGAGGAATCCAGTGTTGCGTAAGGTGATTGATGGTTAATTCCATTAGGAGGAAGAGAACAGAAAGAGGGAGACACTAATAAATAAATCTCTGACTAGCCTGAGCCAACAGCATCGTGACCTCGACTACGGGGCGTGTCCTTCCCCCCCCCCAGGTGAACGGGGCGAGCGTGGCCGGGCTGCATCACGCGGAGGTGGTGGCTCTGATCCAGAAGGGCGGCCGAGAGACGAGGCTGCTGCTGGTCGACCTCGACACCGACGAGCTGTTCCTCAACCTGGCGGTGGAGCCCAGCAGCCAACACCTCCAGGGTAAATTACTGAGACTGATGAGGTCCCACCTCCAGGGTAAACTACTGAGACTGATGAGGTCCCACCTCCAGGGTAAACTACTGAGACTGATGAGGTCCCACCTCCAGGGTAAACTACTGAGACTGATGAGGTCCCACCTCCAGGGTAAACTACTGAGACTGATGAGGTTCCACCTCCAGGGTAAACTACTGAGACTGATGAGGTCCCACCTCCAGGGTAAACTACTGAGACTGATGAGGTCCCACCTCCAGGGTAAACTACTGAGACTGATGAGGTCCCACCTCCAGGGTAAACTACTGAGACTGATGAGGTCCCACCTCCAGGGTAAACTACCTCCTGAGACCACCTCCACGGTAAACTACTGAGACTGAGACCACCTCCACGGTAAACTACTGAGACCACCTCCAGGGTAAACTACTGAGAACACCTCCACGGTAAACTACTGAGACCACCTCCAGGGTAAACTACTGAGACCACCTCCAGGGTAAACTACTGAGACCACCTCCACGGTAAACTACTGAGACCACCTCCACGGTAAACTACTGAGACTGAGACCACCTCCAGGGTAAACTACTGAGACTGATGAGGTCCCACCTCCAGGGTAAACTACCGTAAACTACCTCCTGAGACCACCTCCAGGGTAAACTACTGAGACTGATGAGGTCCCACCTCCAGGGTAACTACCTCAGAGTTCAGCTACTTAGAATACTAGGCAATGAGAAGATAAAGAATGAAAGCAAAGGGATACAAATTAGAAACTTGAATCGTCTAATAATTTGTTTTAAAGGTTTTTCATAAAAAATGAAAATTTCACATGTTAACTTCCTCTGACAGAAGTCTCCGTGGATGAGCCAATCAGAAGGAGCCCATCTCGGGACCCCTCCCCCACAGCGGCCCTCCCCAAAGCGGAGCCACCAATCATCAACATCATGGTGACCGACTCACCAATCAAAAGCAGCTCCCCTAAGACCCCGACCAATGGGAGCTGGGCGTCGCAATCCTCCCGGAGCTCCACCACCCCATCAGAGCTCAGCAGCTCGGACATGAGCGTCCAGGTGAGGTCTTCGACCATCAGGCCCTGTTCTATACATTAAATATAGGATATATGATATGGTATATCACGTATACCATGGTATACCATCACGTATATATGGTATATATGATATATATACACTATATATATGATATATGATGCATGATGTGTGTGTCTCAGGTCCCTGACGAGGACGAGAAGGAGGCCCAGGACCCCTTCCTGGAGTTCGGCCTCAGACTGAGCCCCACGGCAGCAGAGGCCAAAGAGAAGGCTTTGGCCAAGCGGACCAAGAAGAGAGCGCCCCCTATGGACTGGAGCAGGAAGTACGAGATCTTCAGCAACTTCTGAGCGACATGAGAACAGCAACGTGAGGTCCAGAGATACCATGAGGGCCCCTGTAGACCACCATGAGGGCCCCTGTAGACCACCATGAGGGCCCCTGTAGACCACCATGAGGGCCCCTGTAGACCACCATGAGGGCCCCTGTAGACCACCACCATGAGGGCCCCTGTAGACCACCATGAGGGCCCCTGTAGACCACCATGAGGGCCCCTGTGTCTCTGCTCCACAGCAGCCCTGTGGGAGCTCAGAGGAGCAGCGAGGAGGAGGGTGGTTGTGGTCGGGGGGGAGGGTGTAACTAAGGTCTGCTCCTGAGAACCAGTGTCATTGTTCTGTTAAAGTAGTGTTCCTCTTCCTTTAGAGAGACGGGAGTGGATCAGCCTAGCACGGCTCTCGTTCATCAACACTGTCACCAATAAATCGCTGCGTAAAACATGCGTCCAGTTGTTTGACAAAACGTGGGATGGATCAATTTGTCTTTGCTTGAAAATGTCGGTACATGGGGAGTATATTAATGCACAGGCTCTGTGCCTCCCTACACATATCACAGTAGCACACTGACCTGGAGGAGACCTGAATAGTTAATGCTTTTGACAACTTCTACACATGCTTACCCCTAGGAAGGAACATGATTGAATCATACAGTTGTGGTCCTTTGCTGAAAGTCGGCCAATACGGTTATCGTATCAAATAAGATGATCATTGGCTCTAATGGACGTCCTGTCAGTAGGAGGAGAGGGGGGAGAGGAGACTGTACCAATGATGGTCCTCCATCTTAAGCTTTGGTCCTCAGACCTCCTCACTCTGAACTGAAGGTCTTTACCGTTCTTCTGATATCCCCGCTCGCGCTCCACAAGGCCTCAGAAACAACCACATCGTCTAGTTTCTTGTAAGGCAGAAATAATGCAAAATGTTCCTGTATGGGTTGGATGCCTAACATGTATATGCGCAAAATTGCAAGAGAAAAGTGTTATTATATGTGGTTGATATCATGAGGACATATATCATGGTAACATCGACAGGTCAATATAGATCTGGCTCCAATACATTTAGACCTCACCTGCAAGGTGTTTTATGGGAGAACTGTACAGAAAGTCCTCATAACAAACATGTTGGTTCTGAAGGGGACCGCCTCTCCAGGCCATCGGGGGTCGTTGTATTGGGTCCCCCCATCACACGCTGAGGGATCAGAACCGACCAATCAGAAGAAACGAGAGACCGGGAGGATGATGGAAGCTCTTCTCATCCTCCAGCTCCAACGTCAGACAGATCACCATAGCAACCACAACACTGGCCCGCCTCCCCCCCCCCACACACACACACACACGCATACGTTTGAGGACTAAAAGCTGCAGTTCAGCCATTGTACATAGAAATAAGAAAATGTTTGAATACACCCAAATTATTTTATTTTCATTGAGCATTCGCACAGGCATGATTGGGCCACAGTATCCTTCATTCTACGAGGTCACCTAAGTGATCATGCAAACAGAACCCCTCTCTCCACAAGCCTACACGCAAGATCTAGAAACCAAAACAGACAACATTCTTCATCAGGAGCGTGTGAGGAAAGGCTGAAGCTAGATTGGGGTTATAGATTGTGTTTCTCTTCATTTGATTTACTCTATCACATCTCAAGGATCACAGTTTTGGTCGGATCAGATCACATTTGTTATGTGTCCAAATGTCTACAAAGTATTAACTAGCACATCACCGCGAGTCAATAAAATATATCTATGTATAAATCCCTGTAGACAAGTTATCGCTAAAAATCCTCTTCATAAGTGACTTAAACAAAAAGATGAAATCCTCCTAACATTATTGATCCAAAGCTAACAGCAGCTGTGTTGGACGTGTTCTAGTCTTTGGCAGTGGCTCTAGCGCCCCTACTGGCTGAGGTGTTGACGTGTCAAGGGTAAAATCATAGGACTATAAAACACACCACACCAGCTTGCATATGTGCACACACACACACACAGTCAGGTTGACAACAGCGCATGCACACAAAGTAGGAGGGCAAAACGAAAGCCCTTTTCCAAATGAATGTGCAGTCTGCATGTTGGATGTTCACATTCTAACTAGAAAAGAATAGAAAACATGCTCCTTGGCATTACTCATGCACACTTACACACATGCAATTTCTCTCACAGCGAAATTGACGGACACACACTCACTCACACACCAGTAATATGGCAAGGTTAGTCGTTGTAAAAGTGCGGATTAGTCGCAGTTTCACAAGTTGTTTTTATTTGCCATTAAGTATCGGGATAACTGCCAGTCAGACACGTAATATCACAGCAACACAGCATGACAAACACGGACATCAGGGTCAACACATCTTTTATGGGTGAGGTTAAAAAAAAATAATAGTCCATACAAAAAATAAAAAAGTGCAAAACAACAGTTACTGAAAATAGCATTAATTCAAATATTCTTTTTTGTGTTAATTGTGCGATTTTACGTTCACTACAGAAACCAAAAATCATCAGCAGCAGCAAAGGAAAAAAAAGTTATGGACCATTTAAAAACGTTAGAAAGATTGCAATGACACAATCACTGTTCACTTAAGATATCATTATGGCCTCCAATGGATATCGTTACACATGTAGACACACACACACACACACACACACACACACGCACACACACGGTCACAGTTAACAGGTGCAAAAGGACGTAGCGATGGGAGTCAAGTTTTAGCGCGGTACCATAATCAAAACAATACATAGTTCACACCGTTAACACAGAATGTCAAAGTAAGAATATACAAAATAACAGCACATGCACAAACACAACCACACAGACACACAGACACACACACTCACATTTATGCACAGAAAACCTTAAGTAAACAACCGAAGGGTGGTGGATTGTGAAGTGGTATAAAGAGGCCCTCCCCTGCTCCTCCTCCCGAATAGAGGAGCAGGGTGGGAGACACCAGCAGGACGTAGGAGGAGATACCAGCTGGAGTGAAGACAGATGGAACATGTGAGTCCCCCCCCCCGCCCCCATGACAACCCGACGTCTGTCTGTCCCTACACTACTGTTGGTCTAAAGATAGTCACTAAATAACACCGCCACAGTGTGTGTGTGTGTGTGTGTGTGTGTGTGTGTGTGTGTGTGTGTGTGTGTGTGTGTGTGTGTGTGTGTGTGTGTGTCCCGTTAAAAAAAAAAAAAACCTGACAGTCCCCCTCTCACAAGGCGACTTATCTCTCTTTCCCTGTCCTGGTCTCTATCTCATATCTCTTTTCTCTTATCTTTCCCTTTCCTGTCTCAACCCCTCCCTCCTCACTGGCTCGCTGTCCCTCAACATCTAACCTGTCTGTCCCTGCAGCCTGTCTGTCCCTCTAGACCCGTCTCCCTCTAGCTGTCCCTAAGCTGGTAGTTTGGTTGTTCTGTGTCGGGTCCCTAGTGAATCTAGAGGCGTCCCTGTCCCTCCCCCCTCCCGCCCTCCCTCCCTCTATGGACACACACATAGGGCGTGGGGGCTGTCCGTCAGGGGGAGTGGCCAATAGCACCCCTCTCCCCCCCAGATCAGGGCAGTGCAATACACAGATGGATGAGTTTCACCCTCCTCGTTCTGGCTCACCTGCAACACACAGACGGGAGGGAAGAGGTGAGACAGGAGGTGAGACAGGTTGGAGCCATAAGAACATGGAATAGAAAACAGAGAAGATACAAGATGAGCAGCATCTCCTCCTCTAATGGGGGGGTCTTACCTCTGGGTGGGGGGTCTTACCTCTGGGTGGGGGGGAGCTCTAAACGCCGTAGCAGGCTGCCAGTCGCTCCTTCAGGAGGGGGGGGAACTGCTCCGAGAACTGCTGCCAGTTCTCATCTCCCACCTGCTCCTTAAAGCCATGGAGGATCTGAGGAGGAGAGGAGCAGTGAGAGGAGGAGAGGAGCAGGAGGAGGAGGAGGAGGAGGAGGAGGAGGAGAGGAGCAGTGAGAGGAGGAGGAGGAGAGGAGCAGGAGGAGTAGGAGGAGGAGAGGAGCAGGGGGAGGAGGAGGAGGAGGAGAGGAGCAGGAGGAGGAGGAGGAGGAGGAGAGGAGGAGTGAGAGGAGGAGGAGGAGAGGAGCAGGAGGAGGAGGAGGAGGAGGAGGAGGAGGAGAGGAGCAGGGGGAGGAGGAGGAGGAGGAGAGGAGCAGGAGGAGGAGGAGGAGGAGCAGGAGGAGGAGGAGGAGGAGGAGAGGAGCAGTGAGAGGAGGAGGAGAGGAGAGGAGCAGGGGGAGGAGGAGGTCAGACCCACCTTGTAGAACATGTCCCTGAGGTCGTCCTTGGGGTTGACCCAGGAGGCCACGGCGTCGCAGAAGAAGATAAAGTCCTGAGAGGAAGAGGCGGAGGTCAGCGTCTACACATCAGTACCAGGGACCACCTCCTCTGAGCTCCTCCTACCTGCACCACGCCGCCCGGGTTCACTCCAATCATCATGCAGATCCCGCGGAACGCAGAGTCCTTCTCCTCGTTGTCCCTGATGTTCCGCAGAGAGGTACACCTGAGGAGAGAGAGAGGAGGGACTAAGGGGAGCTCTGTCTGGGCGGTGAGGGTTGGGCTGTAGCATAACGCTATAGTGCGTTGCGCATTTAATACACAACATCACTTATAACCATGGCGATAACAAGCCCTCTCTTTCCAAGAACTCTCGTTCCAACAAGCCTTTTTTTAAAATCACATCCTGTTTGATTCCCGCTGAAAAAGTGGGCTCACTGGCTCTTCAAACTCACGTATCAAGTCCTCGTATCAGGGAGGAGGAAGAGGAGGAAGAGAGAGACTCACCAGGGCCTGATGAACTGAGGGAGCAGGGGAGCCACCTCCTGGGGACATACGTAGCCCAGCCGCCCGATGGTGATGGCTGAGGAGACACAGGTCACCCACAGGGTCAGAGGTCACCCACAGGGTCACAGGTCACCCAGAGGGTCACAGGTCAACAACAGGGTCACAGGTCACCCAGAGGGTCACAGATCACCCACAGGGTCACAGGTCACCCAGAGGGTCACAGGTCAACAACAGGGTCACAGGTCAACAACAGGGTCACAGGTCACCCAGAGGGTCACAGATCACCCACAGGGTCAAAGGTCACCCAGAGGGTCACAGATCACCCACAGGGTCACAGGTCACCCAGAGGGTCACAGGTCAACAACAGGGTCACAGGTCACCCAGAGGGTCACAGGTCAACAACAGGGTCACAGGTTAACAACAGGGTCACAGGTTAACAACAGGGTCACAGGTTAACAAGGTTAACCTGTGACCCTGTTAGGAGGGAGGGACTGAGGGAGGGAGGGAAGGAGGGACAGAGGTCACCCACAGGTTCACAGGTCACCCACAGGGTCAGAGAGCTGTCACTCAGACCACCATGAGGGACATCCAGACCGCTAACAACCTGATAACCGGAGGAAGGGAGGGAGGGAGGGAGGGAGGAAGGGAGGGAGGGACTGAGGGAGGGAGGGAGGGAGGGAGGGAGGGACTGAGGGAGGGAGGGAGGGAGGGAGGGAAGGAGGGACTGAGGGAGGGAGGGACTGAGGGAGGGAGGGAGGGAGGGACTGAGGGAGGGAGGGAGGGAGGGACTGAGGGAGGGAGGGACTGAGGGAGGGAGGGAGGGAGGGAGGGAGGGACTGAGGGAGGGAGGGACTGAGGGAGGGAGGGAGGGAGGGACTGAGGGAGGGAGGGAGGGACTGAGGGAGGGAGGGAAGGAGGGACTGAGGGAGGGAGGGACTGGGGGAGGGAGGGAAGGAGGGACTGAGGGAGGGAGGGAGGGACTGAGGGAGGGAGGGAAGGAGGGACTGAGGGAGGGAGGGACTGAGGGAGGGAGGGAAGGAGGGACTGAGGGAGGGAGGGACTGGGGGAGGGAGGGAAGGAGGGACTGGGGGAGGGAGGGAAGGAGGGACTGAGGGAGGGAGGGAGGGAGGGACTGGGGGAGGGAGGGAGGGAGGGAGGGACTGAGGGAGGGAGGGAGGGACTGAGGGAGGGAGGGAGGGAGGGACTGAGGGAGGGAGGGAAGGAGGGACTGAGGGAGGGAGGGAGGGACTGAGGGAGGGAGGGAAGGAGGGACTGAGGGAGGGAGGGAGGGACTGAGGGAGGGAGGGAGGGAGGGAAGGAGGGACTGAGGGAGGGAGGGACTGGGGGAGGGAGGGAAGGAGGGACTGAGGGAGGGAGGGAGGGACTGAGGGAGGGAGGGACTGGGGGAGGGAGGGAGGGAGGGACTGAGGGAGGGAGGGACTGAGGGAGGGAGGGAAGGAGGGACTGAGGGAGGGAGGGACTGAGGGAGGGAGGGAGGGAGGGAGGGACTGAGGGAGGGAGGGAGGGAGGGACTGAGGGAGGGAGGGAAGGAGGGACTGAGGGAGGGAGGGACTGAGGGAGGGAGGGAAGGAGGGACTGAGGGAGGGAGGGACTGGGGGAGGGAGGGAAGGAGGGACTGAGGGAGGGAGGGACTGAGGGAGGGAGGGACTGGGGGAGGGAGGGAAGGAGGGACTGAGGGAGGGAGGGAGGGAGGGACTGGGGGAGGGAGGGAGGGAGGGACTGAGGGAGGGAGGGAGGGACTGAGGGAAGGAGGGACTGAGGGAGGGAGGGACTGAGGGAGGGAGGGAGGGAGGGAGGGAGGGAGGGACTGAGGGAGGGAGGGACGGAGGGAGGGAGGGACTGAGGGAGGGAGGGAAGGAGGGACTGAGGGAGGGAGGGACTGAGGGAGGGAGGGAGGGACTGAGGGAGGGAGGGAAGGAGGGACTGAGGGAGGGAGGGACTGAGGGAGGGACTGAGGGAGGGAGGGAGGGAGGGACTGAGGGAGGGAGGGAGGGAGGGACTGAGGGAGGGAGGGAGGGAGGGACTGAGGGAGGGAGGGAGGGACTGAGGGAGGGAGGGAGGGAGGGAGGGAGGGAGTGAGGGAGGGAGGGAAGGAGGGACTGAGGGAGGGAGGGACTGGGGGAGGGAGGGAAGGAGGGACTGAGGGAGGGAGGGACTGAGGGAGGGAGGGACTGGGGGAGGGAGGGAAGGAGGGACTGAGGGAGGGAGGGAGGGAGGGACTGGGGGAGGGAGGGAGGGAGGGACTGAGGGAGGGAGGGAGGGACTGAGGGAAGGAGGGACTGAGGGAGGGAGGGACTGAGGGAGGGAGGGAGGGAGGGAGGGAGGGAGGGACTGAGGGAGGGAGGGACGGAGGGAGGGAGGGACTGAGGGAGGGAGGGAAGGAGGGACTGAGGGAGGGAGGGACTGAGGGAGGGAGGGAGGGAGGGACTGAGGGAGGGAGGGAGGGAGGGACTGAGGGAGGGAGGGAGGGAGGGACTGAGGGAGGGAGGGAGGGACTGAGGGAGGGAGGGAGGGAGGGAGGGAGGGAGGGAGGGACTGAGGGAGGGAGGGAGGGACTGAGGGAGGGAGGGACTGAGGGAGGGAGGGAGGGAGGGACTGAGGGAGGGAGGGAGGGACTGAGGGAGGGAGGGAGGGAGGGAGGGAGGGAGTACCAGTGTTCTCCAGCAGGGTCTTGGGCGTGTTCGGTCGGTTGATGATCTCCACCAGCTGGTTGAGGACCATCGCTACGTACGGCTGCATCTCAACACCTGGAGAGAGAGGGGGAGAGGGGGGGAGAGGGGGGAGAGAGGGGGAGGGGGGGAGAGAGAGGGGGGGAGGGGGGAGAGAGAGGGAGGGAGACGGGGGGAGAGAGGGAAGAGGGGAGAGGGGGGAGAGAGGGAAGAGGGGAGAGGGGGGGAGAGAGAGGGAGGGAGAGGGGGGAGAGAGGGGAGAGGGGAGACAGAGAGAGAGTTGAGGCAGGGGGTTAGAACTGGGTGTAATAATAATAATAATAATATTCAAATTAACAATCAAACGACACAGAACCAAAGAAGAACGAAAGAAGAACCCAAGAAGAGGCGAAGGACTCGACCAGAACACACATGTCTGCTGTGGGGCCGACGTACCCATCTGCATGCACACCTCCCCGATGGCCCAGGTGGCGTTGTTACACACCGAGATGAACTCTGGGTTCAGGTTGGTGCCGAGGATGGGCATGAACTCAGCTGGGGGGCACAGAGGGGTCAGAGGTCAGAGGAACGCATGGGGGGGTGGTTATCAACCGGCCGAGTGTGTGTGTTAGGGGTGTATCGATACATCGAACCGAATCGGTACAGACGTCACGGTTCGGTGCATGGATTTACACAGAGAATACACGGTATGAAATTAAACAAAACTGACGTGCAAATTAATTAATGTAAAGCCGAACTTCTGTTAGATCCGCGATCGTCAGGGACAACTGAGACGCCTGAAAGGGTGCCGGCAAGTTCGAGCTACACACGCGCGTTGATTGGTCGACAGAATCACACTTCCGTGAGACAGGGAGATAATAAACGAACACATTATCCGCGAGGTGTTTCTGGGCAACGGCGAAAGCTTCACCCCCCCCACCATAAGGGTAATGTCGGCGGTGGAAACGCGAGCCGCAATTGAGCTGCGCCGAACGACACCTTCACTACTCCACCAAGCCGCGCAGAACCGACCCGCACCCTCACCTGGAAATGAGCAAATTCTGTGTACTTTTATAAATAAGACATGTCTGGAGGTGATGTGGGGTACTTATTGTTTACATCTTAGATTACCCAGTTCAGGCTGTGGCAGCTAGCTCAGGGGAGAGACTGTATGACACTAGGTGGTACAACCTGAGACAATAAAAAACAATTCATTCTGCATTTTTTCTTTTCCCTTCATTGTACTGAACTCGTACCGAACCGTGATGTCTGAACCGAGGTATGAACCAAACCGTGACTTCAGTGTACCATTACACCCCATGTGTGTGTGTGTGCGTGCGTGCGTGTGAGTTACCGATACAGGGTTTGACGTGCAGGAAGCAGGCTTTGGTCAGATCTCCCAGCAGAGCGAAGGAGCTCTGCCTTACCTCGGGCATCGTGTCCTGAGAGGGGGAGAGAGGCTCTGATACACACCGTGTTGTATTTGATACACACACACACCATGTAGTATTTGATACACACACAATGTTGCATTTGAGACACACACACACACACTGTTGTATTTGATATACAGTGTTGCATTTGATACACACACACACCGTTGTATTTGATACACACACACACCGTTGTATTTGATACACACACACACCGTTGTATTTGAGACACACACCGTTGTATTTGAGACACACACACTGTTGCATTTGATATACAGTGTTGTATTTGATATACAGTGTTGTATTTGATACACACACACCGTTGTATTTGATACACACACACCGTTGTATTTGATACACACACACACCGTTGTATTTGATACACACACACCGTTGTATTTGATACACACACACCGTTGTATTTGATACACACACACCGTTGTATTTGATACACACACACCGTTGTATTTGATACACACACACCGTTGTATTTGATACACACACACACCGTTGTATTTGATACACACACACACCGTTGTATTTGATACACACACACACCGTTGTATTTGATACACACACACCGTTGTATTTGAGACACACACACTGTTGCATTTGATATACAGTGTTGTATTTGATACACACACGCCGTTGTATTTGATATACAGTGTTGTATTGGTGTCCAGACGTCCTGCTCTGTCTACAGTGATCAGGGTCCAGGTCAGATTTAACTGATCAATAGAGTTGATCTTCAGCCCGGCCCCCCCCCTCACCTGCATGCACTGGAACAGCAGGGTCATGATGTTGCTGCGGGCTACCAGCGTGTCCACGTGGCCCCCCAGACCCTCGGCCAGCCCGCTCAGCAGGTCCAGGGCCACGATCATGAAGTCCTTGTCTGGGGCCTCGTACTGGTCCGGCTGCTGGCTGTACATCTAAGAGGAGGAGAACCACACGGTGAGGAACAGCCTAACAAGTAGAACCACAGGGTGAGGAACAGCCTAACAAGTAGAACCACAGGGTGAGGAACAGCCTAACAAGTAGAACCACAGGGTGAGGAACAGCCTAACAAGTAGAACCACACGGTGAGGAACAGCTTAACAAGTAGAACCACACGGTGAGGAACAGCCTAACAAGTAGAACCACAGGGTGAGGAACAGCTTAACAAGTAGAACCACAGGGTGAGGAACAGCCTAACAAGTAGAACCACACGGTGAGGAACAGCCTAACAAGTAGAACCACACGGTGAGGAACAGCCTAACAAGTAGAACCACACGGTGAGGAACAGCCTAACAAGTAGAACCACACGGTGAGGAACAGCCTAACAAGTAGAACCACACGGTGAGGAACAGCCTAACAAGTAGAACCACACGGTGAGGAACATGTGAGACAGCAGAACCACAGGATGAGGAACATGTGAGACAGGAGAACCACAGGGTGAGGAACATGTGAGACAGGAGAACCACAGGGTGAGGAACATGTGAGACAGGAGAACCACAGGATGAGGAACATGTGAGACAGGAGAACCACAGGGTGAGGAACATGTGAGACAGGAGAACCAAAGGATGAGGAACATGTGAGACAGGAGAACCACAGGATGAGGAACATGTGAGACAGGAGAACCACAGGATGAGGAACATGTGAGACAGGAGAACCACAGGATGAGGAACATGTGAGACAGGAGAACCACAGGATGAGGAAAATGTGAGACAGGAGAACCACAGGATGAGGAACATGTGAGACAGGAGAACCACAGGATTACGTCATCACGCTCGAGCCTCAATGGAAGTCAATGAGACCAACTGAATATATATGAGGCGGATGACATTAAACTTGATTCTGAAAAAAGTATAAATGATAACGAAACAAATCTGTTTAGAGATAGATGAAGTGTGTTGATGGTAAAATGTTTGAACTGAGGGTTAGGGTTAGGCTAACCCTAACCCTAACTAGTAATGCGAGATATAAACGATATACGATATAAACGATAAAAAAATGGCCTACAATAGAGATTTTAATTCTATCGCGATAATGCATGTTGATGACGCAAATTACAATGTTTAATTTTTGGTTTGGTGCAATTTCTTTTCACATTGCAATTTTCGCAACAGTGCCAGAATTCGTCAACAAACCTGCATGTGTGCAAAGAACGTTAACCCATTTGTACCGGCTGCTGTGCGGCGCAGCATTGTACCTAGTAGATACAATGTTGATCCGCGCAGCCGGTACAAATGGGTTAATGGTAAACACGCATTGATGCGTGATCCGGTCTGAATGGGTTAAATCATTGGACAAAAAGGTCTGGGGCGTAGTAAAGCCTTAAAGAAAAAGGGGCGGGGGAAGCACCGGTGAAAGTAAACGATCATGGATATCCAGCGTGATATACATTGATCTGCGGACTGGTCCAACTCCTTCTCCCTCATCCTGACTCAGAATGTGTTAAATGCATCGGCATTTTTAAGTTATGTTTTCCAGCATACTTTTTACTTGCTTTTGTCGGACCGTCGGGTGGTGGCTCAACATGGAGCAAAGAGGAGACGGAATGTCTTTTGGATATCAGACCCAAATATCCAAAAGACGTTCAAAGACGTCTCCTCTTTGCTCCATGTTGAGCAACGTCTCCGAGACCACCTCTCCGGCTGGGTCAACCTCCTTTTGATGGTTAAAAATATCACGTAATCGACAAAAATCTTAACAATCAATGATCGATCATCAATTAATCATGCCCATCCCTAATTGTCAGTACAGTCTGTTCCTTATCTAGAAAGACACCCGTTTTTCCTGTTCTCTGCATCTTGGGTGGCATTTAAGAACCAAGGACTTAAACTAAGTGTAGTGCCTTTTAGAATGGTTTGCACTAAAGGAAAGAAACCCAATGCTAATTTTATTTATCTGCAACATTATGTTGTATGATTACAGTGTTTCACAATAAATGTTCTCGAAATGACATACTATATTTCTCTTTTTTTTTAAATACATTTAGCAGTTTGGCTTTCCTTAGGGTCTATGTAACCTGTTCTGAAACGGTTATTTTATGATTTTATATCGTGATATATATCGTTATCGCAAGAGGCTGCAATGTATATCGCAATATGGATTTTAGGCCATATCGCCCATCTCTAACCCTAACCCTTTGAACTGAGGTCAACGGTTAAATAGACGAAGTTATGAAGTGGCAGCGGATGGGCGGACGGCTATTCCATTGTGAAAAATAATATTTTAAAAGTAGAATATCTTAAAAGGTTTAAAATATTTCAAAAAATTTAATGGTAAGACCCAATCCCAAGCTAATAGGACCATTTTAAAAGGTGGAATGGAGTATCTATGAGGAAAGAATAAACCCTAAGAAGAGCAATAGCCCCACTGACCATGGCCTGGGCTAGGGTCTTCTGCACCAACGTGACGCAGCGCTGGTAGACGGGCTCGCAGTACGGCAGGAAGCCGCTCTGCAGGGCCGTGGCCACGGAGCTCAGGCACTCCAGCAGAGGGAAGAGGTCCTTGTCCTCGTCCTTCAGCTCGTTCCACTTGGCGATCAGCGGCGGCATCAGCTTCTGGATGTACTCCTGCACAGGGCAAGGGTCAGAGGTCATGGCGGAGGTCCCAGGGCCCTCAGAGAGGATAAGGTAAGAGGTCATGGAGGTCATCACCCACTGGCGGGTTGAGGTGGTGGTCAGTAAAGGTCAGAGGTCACTGCTCACCGGCTGGTTGGGGTCAGTAAAGGTCAGAGGTCCCTGCTGACCGGCTGGTTGGGGTCAGTAAAGGTCAGAGGTCACTGCTGAGCGGCTGGTTGGGGTCAGTAAAGGTCAGAGGTCACTGCTGACCGGCTGGTTGGGGTCAGTAAAGGTCAGAGGTCACTGCTGACCGGCTGGTTGGGGTCAGTAAAGGTCAGAGGTCCCTGCTCACCGGCTGGTTGAGGTGGTGGCCCACCGAGTCGGCCAGGGTCCCGATGGCGTCGTACAGGATCAGCAGGTTCTTGTGCTGGTACTTCCCGAAGGCGAACACCAGCGTGTCCAGGATGAAGCTAAGGTAGGGAACCAGCTCCGTGCACGCCTCCTCCTCCAGGGTGGCGAACGCACTGGGGGGGGACACGGGGTTAGACAAGGACCAGGACCAGGACCTGGACCAGGACCAGGACCGGGACCGGGACCGGGACCCGGACCGGGACCTGGACCAGGACCAGGACCTGGACCAGGACCAGGACCAGGACAGGGACAGGGACCCAGACCGGGACCGGGACCGGGACCAGGACCTAGACCGGGACCGGGACCAGGACCAGGACCAGGACCAGGACCGGGACCAGGACCGGGACCGGGACCAGGACCAGGACCGGGACCGGGACCCGGACCGGGACCTGGACCAGGACCAGGACCAGGACCTGGACCAGGACCAGGACCAGGACCTGGATCAGGACCAGGACCAGGACCAGGACCAGGACCAGGACCAGGGACCCGGACCCAGACCGGGACCGGGACCAGGACCAGGACCAGGACCAGGACCTGGACCAGGACCAGGACCAGGACCAGGACCTGGACCAGGACCAGGACCAGGACAGGGACAGGAACCCGGACAGGGACCGGGACCAGGACCTGGACCAGGACCAGGACCAGGACAGGGACAGGGACCCAGACAGGGACCGGGACCAGGACCAGGACCAGGACCAGGACCTGGACCAGGACCAGGACCAGGACCTGGACCTGGACCAGGACCAGGACCTGAAGGTAAGTTAGGGGACCAGCTCCGTGCACACCTCCTCCTCTAGGGTGGTGAAGGCACCCCCCCCTCTTACCTGCAGGCGGCCTCCTGCACCCTCTTGTTCCCGTCCAGGATGCGTTTGAGCAGCTGGGTCATGAGGGGCTTGAGGTGGGCGTCGGGGGGCTGGGACACCACCCAGTGGGCGTAGCGGCTGAGGGTCCAGCAGGCGATGGAGCGCACCAGGGCCTTCTTGTCACACAGACACTGGATGAGGTGGGGCATGAGCTCGGGGAGGTAGGGCACCATGCCCTGCATGCAGCCTGGGGACAGACGACACTGCTGTGGTCACAACCCCTCATTAGGCAGGGCCTGGGCAGACGCTCCGACCCAGACCACACACAGTGAGTACATTAGGCAGGAGAAGGAGAAACAGCACATCTCTGACCCATGTGTACAACAGAGATCGCTGGGGTAAGATGCTACACCATGCTAAGAACTGTTTTTAAGTGCCATGACGTACGACATACAATCAGTTCGTAAGAGGGGTGGGGGGGTGGCTGTTCAGAGTCCATCAACAAGGCAGAACAGATACTACCCAAGCATCACAGCCATGCACTGCTTATTACATGTAGGCTGAAAAAACCTTTTCACTCATTATTGAGGCATTCTTTTGTGTAACCATGATAATAATCATCCTATAGGCATTATGTTGTTTGACTATGTTATCTTATAGCATTATGTTGTGTAACTTATTTTATAGCATTATGTTGTTTGACTATGTTATCTTATAGCATTATGTTGTGTAACTTATTTTATAGCATTATGTTGTTTGACTATGTTATCTTATAGCGTTATGTTGTGTAACTGTTTCTTATAGCATTATGTTGTGTAGCTGTTATCTTAAAGCGTTATGTTGTGTAACTGTTTCTTATAGCATTATGTTGTGTAGCTGTTATCTTATAGTATTATGTTGTGTAGCTGTTATCTTATAGCGTTATGTTGTGTAACTGTTTCTTATAGCATTATGTTGTGTAGCTGTTATCTTATAGCATTATGTTGTGTAGCTGTTATCTTATAGCATTATGTTGTGTAGCTGTTATCTTATAGTATTATGTTGTGTAGCTGTTATCTTATAGGGTTATGTTGTGTAACTGTTTCTTATAGCATTATGTTGTGTAGCTGTTATCTTATAGTATTATGTTGTGTAGCTGTTATCTTATAGCATTATGTTGTGTAGCTGTTATCTTATAGCGTTATGTTGTGTAACTGTTTCTTATAGCATTATGTTGTGTAGCTGTTATCTTATAGCGTTATGTTGTGCAGCTCTGTTATCTTATAGCGTTATGTTGTGTAGCTGTTGTCTTATGGCATTATGTTGTGTAGCTGTTGTCTTATGGCATTATGTTGTGTAGCTGTTGTCTTATAGCTTTATGTTGTGTAGCTCTGTGTTATCTTATAGCGTTATGTTGTGTAGCTGTTGTCTTATAGCGTTATGTTGTGTAGCTGTTGTCTTATGGCATTATGTTGTGTAGCTGTTGTCTTATGGCATTTTGTTGTGTAGCTCTGTTGTCTTATAGCGTTATGTTGTGTAGCTGTTGTCTTATTGCATTATGTTGTGTAACTGTTGTCTTATAGCGTTATGTTGTGTAGCTGTTGTCTTATTGCATTATGTTGTGTAACTGTTCTTATTGCATTATGTTGTGTAGCTCTGTTATCTTATAGCGTTATGTTGTGTAGCTCTGTTGTCTTATGGCGTTATGTTGTGTAGCTCTGTTGTCTTATAGCGTTATGTTGTGTAACTGTTGTCTTATTGCATTATGTTGTGTAGCTCTGTTGTCTTATGGCATTATGTTGTGTAGCTCTGTTGTCTTATAGCGTTATGTTGTGTAGCTCTGTTGTCTTATAGCGTTATGTTGTGTAGCTGTTGTCTTATTGCATTATGTTGTGTAGCTCTGTTGTCTTACAGCGTTATGTTGTGTAGCTGTTGTCTTATTGCATTATGTTGTGTAGCTCTGTTAATCTCACCCTCTGCGATGGCCCCCAGTACCAAGATGCCAGACTCCTTGATGACCCAGTCGGGGTGGAAGAGGAGGCCTTTGAGCAGAGGGAGCAGGTGGGGCAGCAGCTCGTCTCTGAACACGTTGGCCAGGACGTCCAACGCCGCTGCTGAACACTTCCCTGAAACACGTTGAGATAAACCATCGCAGAACCTGTTAGCTACAACAATACGTTGAGATAAACCATCGCAGAACCTGTTAGCTACAACAATACGTTGAAATAAACCATCACAGAACCTGTTAGCTACAACAATACGTTGAGATAAACCATCACAGATCCTGTTAGCTACAACAATACGTTGAGATAAACCATCGCAGAACCTGTTAGCTACAACAATACGTTGAGATAAACCATCACAGAACCTGTTAGCTACAACAATACGTTGAAATAAACCATCACAGAACCTGTTAGCTACAAAGATACGTTGAAATAAACCATCACAGAACCTGTTAGCTACAACAATACGTTGAAATAAACCATCACAGAACCTGTTAGCTACAAAGATACGTTGAAATAAACCATCACAGAACCTGTTAGCTACAACAATACGTTGAGATAAACCATCACAGATCCTGTTAGCTACAACAATACGTTGAGATAAACCATCGCAGAACCTGTTAGCTACAACAATACGTTGAAATAAACCATCACAGAACCTGTTAGCTACAACAATACGTTGAAATAAACCATCACAGAACCTGTTAGCTACAAACCATCACATCCACGCTTTACCCCAGACCTGTTCACTACAACCAGAGCTGTACGCTTACTTTTAAAGTGGTAGCACTGGTGCTAGCAAACAAAAAAATTCAGTAGCACAGAAAAAATGTTGGTAGCACACATATAGTCAAAAGAAATATTTTATTCAGATATAACTATATGAACAGAATAGGACGTATATACAAAAGTAACACAATTTGAACAAATTTAACAACAGTAAAATGACAATGAACATATTAAATAGTAAAGTGACTATGAGAGCCTTTTTTCATGTAGTAGAATTAATGAAGCGAATTTAGTGAACGGGAGCTCCTCCTCGGCGATGCAGTACGCAATATTCATTTTAATTTTGATTCCCCTAATTATGTCCTCGTTCATGCTTTGGTTTTGTTTGCTCCCAGCAGCGGTGATCGAACCAGCACAGTTAACCTGTGTTTTTGCCAAAAAAGCCTCCCGGCAAGCGATGTGTCGCTTTGACAAGTTGTGCTTAGTGATGTTGTCCCTCTTGAAAATAGTGTTCCCTGTAATGTAGGGTGTCTTCCCAGATGTCCTTTCCCCTGCCTCGAGGCAATATTTACAAAACATAGACTTCTTGGATTGGTCGTAGACCAGCCAATTGAAAGTTTTTAACCACTGGGAGTTAAACCTGTACGTTTTCCGGTTGGCCGAGACGGAGTCATGGGGGGAGTCGGCTTCGTCCGAAGGGGCCAGTTCCGTGCTTGTGGTCGCCGAGTCAATCTCTTCCATACGTGGATTTTTTTCCAAAGTTTCCATCTTTATTTGATGAAGAAGAACTTCTGAATACTGAGAAATACCTTTTCATTTTTCCTTTTTGGCTTAAAAAGTGAATTTCCCGCGACCGTTACAAAGCCTCTTCCTCAACGTGCGAATGTTTCGGGAAATGTAGTTTTTTAGTAGTTGAGCGGAACTGGCGAGCCTATAACTCGAAATACATTTCCCTACATGCATCACTCCCATCATGCTCCCACACACTCGCGCTTAGCAGTGCCATTGAAAGCCGTACCGAAAGACGTATTTTTTTCGGCACGGGTCCTTCTCACCCTTTCGCACCGGTGCGAGTGGACTTGTATTTATCTTCACACGTTATATATTTTAATAGCAACTGGATCAAAACTGTCGCACTGTACAGCCCTGACAACTGAAACAGGTTTAGATAAACCATCACATCAATGCTTTGAACCAAAACCTGCTAACTACAACAATACAAATGGATTAGTAGAAGAGTGAAGCCACTACACATGGCAGTCATGGTAGGAGACCCTTATGAGAACCAGTGCTGTCAGTAGGTAGGGTGCTAGGGGCTGGGTGGACAGGGTGTCAGTAGGTAGGGTGCTGGGTGGACAGGGTGTCAGTAGGTAGGGTGCTGGGTGGACAGGGTGTCAGTAGGTAGGGTGCTAGGGGCTGGGTGGACAGAGTGTCAGTAGGTAGGGTGCTGGGTGGACAGGCTGTCAGTAGGTAGGGTGCTGGGTGGACAGGGTGTCAGTAGGTAGGGTGCTGGGTGGACAGGGTGTCAGTAGGTAGGGTGCTGGGTGGACAGGGTGTCAGTAGGTAGGGTGCTAGGGGCTGGCTGGTATGACTCACGGAGGTTCCAGTCAGACAGGGTGTCGTCGTCGTCGTCGTCGTCGTCCTCGTCGTCCTCGCCCTCCTCGCCCTCCCCCCCCTCGTGCTGCAGGGTGACGGTTCGGGACTTGTGGAAGCGAGGCTTAATGTCCTGCTCACTGTCTGGGACTGCCTCGTCCTCCTCCACGTCGCCCTGGAGACCAGGAGGAGGAGGAGGGGAGAGAGACAGACAGAAAGACAGACAGACAGACAGAGCGCCACCATGAGGGAGGAGGAGGGGAGAGACACAGACAGACAGACAGACAGACAGACAGACAGAGCGCCACCATGAGGGAGGAGGAGGCGTGTGGAGGCCTCACCTTGAGGAGGATGATGTCGATCTCAGAGTACTTCATCCCGTTGACCAGGATGGGGATCAACCTGGGGAGAACCGGAGGGTTCAGCGCTTTGAACCAGGAGAGTAACCCAACAATATCCCCAACTCAACGTGTCTGGGTCAGGACTTACTGCACCAGGTGGCCCGCCAGTGCCTCCTTACAGATGGGCTGCTCGGCCAGGGTCAGCCAGAACTCACAGGCCTCCAGCGCCACGTTCTCATCGGGGTCCTGGGTCCGCTGCAGCATGTACTGGGAGGGGAGAGGAGGCCTTGAGGGTCGGAGTACGCTCAGGGGACAGAGGGCGAGGAACTCTAATCCAGGGGTCCACCATCTGTAGGCCTCCTTACAGGGCCAGTGAACCCCTGTCTCCTTATCGCTTTCTATAACGACCATCGTATGAGACGGACTAGGGGTTCACTGGCCCTTTAAGTAAGAGCCCCTACTGTTTGGGGTTCACTGGCCCTTTAAGTAAGAGCCCCTACTGTTTGGGGTTCACTGGCCCTTTAAGTAAGAGCCCCTAGTGTTTGGGGTTCACTGGCCCTTTAAGTAAGAGGCCCTAATGTTTAGGGTACACTGGCCCTTTAAGGCGGCGTCTCACCTGAGGTTACAGGTAAAGGTGTCTCACCTGGATGATGCTGTGCATGTGGGGGATGAGGCGGTCAATGCGGACCTCCAGCAGCATGACCAGCGCCCGGCACACGTTCTTACGGACCTCGCTGTCCTCATCACCGGCCAGAGCAAACAGGCTCTGGAGGGCGGAGGAGAGGGGGTGGAGGAGAACCCTTCCATTACTGATATATAAACATGGAGCTTGCATACACTGAATACATTAGTAATTACATTAATTATCACATCCTATTAATATCTTCCTCAAACTGACATTGGATAATCATCTTCAAACGGTTACAGCACATGATAATCTTGAACTTGAGCGTTCTTTCTTTAGCCCAAAGCTGCTTACAGCCCCTGTAATCTCTAGAATGAGGCCAGCGGCGGGCCGGTGTCAGCCAGAAACATCTGGGGCAAGAGGGACAACTGTGGAGCGTCAAAACAAACCATAACATCTGGAGGGCAGACGCTACATCATGGGGCTCCTACCTCGATGAAGGTGTCGATGTTGTCCATCAGAGCCTGGGCGCGTCCGATGATGAACTGGTTCACACACGCGATGGCGTGAGACCTGAGGGGAGTTACAGTCAGACGAGTTACAGTAAGACCTGGGGGCAGACGACAGGGCTTAGAGCAAGACGAGTTACAGGAAGACCTGAGGAGGAAGGAGGAGGTGAAGTCAGGTCAGGTCCTGACGAGAGGAGGAGGAGGAGGTGGTGAGGTCAGGTCCTGATGGATCAGGTAGAGGAGGAGGAGGAGGAGGAGGAGGAGGAGGAGGAGGAGGAGGAAGAGGAGGTGAAGTCAGGTCAGGTCCTGATGGAGCAGGTGGAGGAGGAGGAGGAGGAGGAGGAGCCGGTCTCAGCCTACCTGATCTTAGGACTGCAGTGCTTGAAGAACTGCAGGAACTTGGGGATCATGATGTTGAGCGGCCGGTTCAGAGCCTCGCTGTCCAGGAGTTCTGACGAGTCCTCGCAGATCTTCTGCAGCGCCCCGAACGAGCCCTGGAGGTCAGAGGTCACACATGATGGGCAGGTAGGCGGAGTTAAGGTGCGACTCCTCCCACCACAGGAAAGGTGATCGTTATTTACACATCAGTTATATTCCTCCAATGAATGCTAAGCACCGCCAGCGATGGCTTTGTGCCGCTCACTCTTCATATCGCCAATCTGTACTTCATTAGTCTGTGACGGAAATGGCTTAGCTCCCCTGGCTGGTACAGGAGTTAAACATTCACCTGTCATGTTAAACAATAACGTTGGTCTGCCACGTTCTTTGACAGATTCAACCAAAGTCTGCATACATCAGGGTGTATAAAGGCTCTGGGTGGTTACACTGTGGTGACCAGGGTGTATAAAGGCTCTGGGTGGTTACACTGTGGTGACCAGGGTGAATAAAGGCTCTGGGTGGTTACACTGCGGTGACCAGGGTGTATAAAGGCTCTGGGTGGTTACACTGCGGTGACCAGGGTGTATAAAGGCTCTGGGTGGTTACACTGCGGTGACCAGGGTGTATAAAGGCTCTGGGTGGTTACACTGCGGTGACCAGGGTGTATAAAGGCTCTGGGTGGTTACACTGCGGTGACCAGGGTGTATAAAGGCCCTGGGTGTTAAACTGCGGTGACCAGGGTGTATAAAGGCTCTGGGTGGTTACACTGCGGTGACCAGGGTGTATAAAGGCTCTGGGTGGTTACACTGCGGTGACCAGGGTGTATAAAGGCCCTGGGTGTTAAACTGCGGTGACCAGGGTGTATAAAGGCTCTGGGTGGTTACACTGCGGTGACCAGGGTGTATAAAGGCTCTGGGTGGTTACACTGCGGTGACCAGGGTGTATAAGGGCTCTGGGTGGTTACACTGCGGTGACCAGGGTGTATAAAGGCTCTGGGTGGTTACACTGCGGTGACCAGGGTGTATAAAGGCTCTGGGTGGTTACACTGCGGTGACCAGGGTGTATAAAGGCTCTGGGTGGTTACACTGCGGTGACCAGGGTGTATAAAGGCTCTGGGTGGTTACACTGCGGTGACCAGGGTGTATAAAGGCTCTGGGTGGTTACACTGCGGTGACCAGGGTGTATAAGGGCTCTGGGTGGTTACACTGCGGTGACCAGGGTGTATAAAGGCTCTGGGTGGTTACACTGCGGTGACCAGGGTGTATAAAGGCTCTGGGTGGTTACACTGTGGTGACCAGGGTGTATAAAGGCTCTGGGTGGTTACACTGCGGTGACCAGGGTGTATAAAGGCTCTGGGTGGTTACACTGCGGTGACCAGGGTGTATAAAGGCTCTGGGTGGTTACACTGCGGTGACCAGGGTGTATAAAGGCTCTGGGTCTAACCTCGCAGGTGTTGTAATCTTCAGAGTTGAGCAGGTTGCAGAGCTGAGGCAGCAGCTCCGGCCACATCTGGAGCTCTCCCTTGGAAGCGATGGTGGTGATCAGGATGCCTGGCCGACCACAACAGCGAGGAGAAGGTGAGCACTAGACCATCAACTAGAGGTCATTACATTCACATTTAGGGGTCTTACCTGACGCTTTAATCAGAGCCATTTCAATAAGTACATTAGTCAGAAGAAAGGGAAACAACAATATATCTCTGTGGGTACAGTAAGTCACTAGGTTAACCCATTCCCCGTACAACATGATAGCTAGGATAAGATGCTACACAATGCTACGTACTATTTTTAAGTGCTAAGACGTACACCATACAATAAGTGTGTAAGAGGGGAGGGGGGGTATGCAGAGTCCAGGTGAACCCTGAACAGGTGAGTCTTTAATCTTTTGGTAGCGATTACAGCTCTCGCTCTTTTCCGCCCGGCAATATAAGGACCCGATATACATGGACCCGAGCAAGCCTGCTCCCTGCGGGCGGAGCTCCCAGCCCTCACCTATGGTGGCTCTGATCAGCGGAGAGGGGTCCCCGATGTTGTTCAGGCATTCCCTCTTGATGAAGTCGGCCACGGTGGGGGGGAAGCTCTGGTAGTGGGCCTTCACGTTGTTCTTCAGGATGAGCCCGCTGAGGGACCGGGTCGGCTCATCTGGGGGGGGGGGGGGTCATGGGGCGGGACATAGACGCCTCAGGTTCAGAGTATCCAGATGAGTTAAATACTGGGCGATAGAGTTGTACTAAAGAGACACACCTTCTGACTTGAGGCTTGTTAAGACAAAGATGAGATAATTGTTGAAGTCCGGAAACTGGTTCAGCTGTTCGAGTTTCTGGGGGCTTGGTTAAGGAACTCAACCAAGGGATAAGGGAGCTAAAACACAGTCACTGTACCCCACATCTCTACATAGTCACTGTACCCCACATCTCTAATGAAACTCACTGTACCCTACATCTCTACACACTGTATCCCACATCACTAATGAAACACTCACTGTACCCCACATCTCTACAGTCACTGTACCCCACATCTCTACACTCACTGTACCCCACATCACTAATGAAACACTCACTGTACCCCACATCTCTACACACTCACTGTACCCCACATCTCTACACACTCACTGTACCCCACATCTCTACACACTCACTGTACCCCACATCTCTAGTCATTGTACCCCAGATCTCTTATGAGACACATTAGGGGTTAGGTGTGTACATTGGAGTGTCTACATTAGATGGGTTAGGTGTTTAAATTAGATGGGTTAGGTATGTACATTAGGGGTTAGTTGTGTACATTAGAGGGGTTAGTTATGTACATTAGAGGGGTTAGTTATGTACATTAGAGGGGTTAGTTATGTACATTAGAGGGGTTAGGTGTATACATTAGACAGGTGTGTACATTAGACTCGTAGGATACTTCCTGGACAGCTCTCTGGGTTGCAGTGTCTGGGGACTGGGAGTCCTTCAGCAGCTGAAGAACTTGCTGCAGACCCTGTTCGTCCGGCTGCCACTCCATCCTGTACAGACAGACAGACAGACATGTGGATGAATCCTGCTGTTGAAGGCTGAGCGGCTGGTTCATATAGTCGCACATCGTTCAACTCATCATTAACTTTGACGTCCAGGTAACCAGGGGGCCTTTGTTGTCAGGTAAACTGCGGTACAGATTTACCCGCCATGCAACCCAACGTCCAGCTGGGTCAGCTGTGGCGGTCAGTTCCCCTGGCTGACTTTAACCCAGGACTGTGCAGTGTGGCGTTAATGCTCTGTTTCTACCCTAGCTGCTCTATTAGCCTAACTGAACCCCGGGCCGGACGGCCTCACAGCCCGCTAGCAGCTAGCAGCTAACACACTAGAGGACGTTGTTCTCGACGACCGGGACTACACAGACACAGTGGAGGAGAGATCCTAAACCTGGACCGCATTCCTCAGTACAGACGCAGACAGACGTTGTGATCCCGACCGACGCGTGTCTCTGTCGGTTAGCCGGGAGCTAGCTCCTAGCTCCATGTAAAGTACCGCCAAAGCTTTACCTGGTCGATATGAGATCACTCTCCTGGAGACTGACGAGGAGTTCTGCCCGAACAATTACTATCCCTTCGACGTAATCGATAACGACAGATCGATCTGAGTGTATTAGGCCGGTGAACGATACAAGCAGTACCGAGCTACGCTAGCTGATCTGTGAGGGTTCGCGTCCCGCCGGTGAGCAGATGTCTACACGCGGCTTCCGTCCTCCGCTCAAGCTCATGCCGGTCGAATCCCACCGACAGAAACATTAAATCATAAACAGCAGCAGTATATTTCCTAGAATGTTCAACGATATTTTCGTTTGAATGCGGTTGTACCGAATGCTTATTTTTAATTGACATGTCAAATTATTTGGCTGTGTTCATTGCCATATGCGACCACCAGATGGTGCTAGACACCACCTTCCACGACCCGCAGGTCCTGTCCTGCATTGGATGCAGAGATTGTTATTTACCGATTGAAGTTTTCACAATGTTTCGGGGCTTTCATTTCATAGTGTTAGTGTGTTCCACGTTTTCACGCACAATATAGACTGACACAAGTTCAAAGAGATAATAGGCTAGACGTCTTTAACACCAACTTCAAACAGCTTTATTAAATATTCATACCGATAAACAATTGTACGTTTCTATTGTGAACGCAGACAATAACATTTCCAGGAGATAACACAGGCGATGAGAAGAAAACAAACTGACTGTCTCAATGATTTAATAAATGATTGAGACAGGGACAAATTAGACAATCTGAGGTCCATTAGACTGAGTATGGGGCAGTGGGAGGTCCATTAGACTGAGTATGGGGCAGTGGGAGGTCCATTAGACTGAGTATGGGGCAGTGGGAGGTCCATTAGACTGAGTATGGGGCAGTGGGAGGTCCATTAGACTGAGTATGGGGGGCCACTCCAGGACGCCTGATAAAAACGTATTGTAAAAAGCTTGGCTAGATGAGGGGTCTTAGCAGAGAGAGCTGATCTCACTCTTGCTGCAGCCCCACTTGCAGCAGGCGTTGGACAGCCCCACCACCACGTCCCGCCCCTTCCGGTCGGCGCTCCGCAGGGCCTCCAGCACCTCCTCGGAGAGGGGCGAGCGGGCGTACCGGCTGAAGCCTGTGGCGGCGGGGTCCTGCGTCTCCCCCTTCCAGATCTGGGTGTCTGAGGCCTGCTGCTCGCTGCCGATCTGAGGCGTACCCCAGGGGTCCTCCTCGCCCATCACACCTGCTGGACCGTTTGTGACATCAGGAAGGAGATGGAGTTGTTCCGATACCGATACAAGTCTCGGAATAACGTCCGATACCGTCTAAAATGCAGTATCGGGTATCGGCGAGTAAGCAAGTCTCTTTGCCGATCCGACAGCATCACATGACTCATTTACATCACAGAGAACATCAAACACTACGGGGCTATGCTGCGTTCGTTAACGTCGGAGGTGGGATGTTGGAACGGGAATAGGGTCATCTCCAACCGACATGGGTTCAAGCTGCCAAGTCGGAAAAACATGGATGCTCACGCTTAACTAAAAGCATACAAATGTCTTAATATAATTTAACTAAAATTAATTTTTGCTGGCTGTAAGTGAACCGGCTATAGATGGCTGTCATGGTAATAGAACCCTTCCATAAGAACAAGTGCTGTTAGTAGTTACAATGCTAGATGCTGTATCGGTATACTCTGTATTGGTCGATACTCAAGTTCAGGAATCTGAATCGGGAAGGAAAAAATGGTATGGGAACATCTCTAGAAGGAGCAGAAGCATGCTTTTCCCAAACTGCATTCAAAGGCCAGATTACAAACCCAGACGGAGTCTCACCAGAATCCCCCAGGCTCCTCCTCCAGCGAGATCCTCCACAGGTGAAGATGACCGCTCTGATGAACTCTCTGCCACACAGCTTCACCCCGTAGAAGGAGGGGTGCCCCTCGTTGGGTCTGACCCGGCCCACCAGCACCAGCAGCATACCCAGAGTCACGACCGCAGCCTTCCACATGGTGACGGAGAACAACAGACACTGCTAAGAAGTCAATCAAAGGTCTTTGGCTAGATGTGTGCAGTATGAGGGTGTTTGTTGTCTGTTGTGAACAGTACCCCTTTTATAGTTCCCCAGGCCTTTCATAAGATGACCACAGCCCCCCCCCTCCACACCTCATAGCTATCAGAGATAAGACCGAGACCTTTAGGGGTAACAATGCCATGAGAAAGGGAAAATGTGTGATCCATGATGTACATTGTTGGCGGTGATGTCAGAGAGGTCCTCTGTATCCAATCACCTGTGACCTTTAACTTACTCCTTTGTCCTTCCAATCAGTTAGAGCCTTCCAATTCTGAACAACATATTATATTGTTATGCTGCTTCCTGGCAGATAAACAAACACAGAAACGGAAAAGTATTGAAGAGCGTCAATATCTTCTTCTACTTAATAAAATATGTCAAATAAGAACAGCCTTATAATATAAATAGCTGAACAAAATATGAATACATGTTACTGTATGCTATTTCATGCTACTCAAAATACCAGTATGACATGCAATAAAAGTTAATAAACATATTACAAAGCAAGGCAGACCTCAACGTTCATAACTCATGTGATTGACAGGGTGTATAATCAAATGTCACCAGTATGGTTGCTTAGCAGTAACTCGATGGTCTAAATAAATGACGGTCGACCTATGACTGACCGAACAGTGTAGTGACTCGACGACCACCTCCGAGGACAGCCAATCAGAGCCCGGGAGGGGGCGGACCCCGGTGGATAGCAACAGTTGCCCCGGTGAAGACAGGCGCCATAGTCACGGTAGTCCTGGCGACGACCACTAAGCAACGACAATCAACAACTGTCCAAATCTCTAAGGAACAACTTTTCGGACAATCCAAGTACAACACTGGGGTAACTTAAACATAATTCATTTTAATTTCTTATCTTAATGAGTACAAAGCGCGTTCCCGGGTGTTTCAGTGTCGCGGTAGCGCGCGGCTGACGGAGTGTTGTCATGTCAACCCGATAGGAGACAAAATGGCGGAGGGGGGAACCTTACTCCTCTTACCTCAGATCGTTATGGAGATCGAACAATGTTTTTCAAATAGTTTTACAGGACATGTGTATGAGCGGAGGTGTGTTGGTGCTTGTTTGAGTACTGCAGTACCAGGAGGCAGAAGAGTAGCTGAATGTTAACTTAAGGACCAGCGGGTCTCCTGACTTGTTGACTCCCCACTAGCTCCCAGGCTAGCAGAACAGCGGACAGTCACATGTTGAACATGTTTCACATGCTAACACACAATGCCACCGAGACGGTGCTGACTAGCGGACATTCAGATTGAATATTTATTTTCAGTAACTTAACACAAAGTTTCGGGACTTGACATGGAGGTTGACCCAGTGGATACACGAAGTGGTCTGATGGTGTGTTCCAGATGACTCGGACACCAGCCTCCGAGTTGCAAGTGGAGAAATCTGCCAGCTTTCTTGCGGCATTTCACGGAGGCGTTTTAAACGCTCTTACACACTTGATTACATTGCTGCTTTATTCCAGTCACCAATGTATGCACCGCACGGTCTTGCTGTGCGTGCAATAGAAAGTTGTGTTTGTTTTCGAGCTGATTTGCTAAAGAGGCTAATGTAGCTAACATAAACAACGACTAGTCAATGACATATCACAAAGACGAACGGGAACGCTATAAGTGCTACGAGACAGGAAATGAAGCAACTCGGAAGGCTTGTGTCCGAGGCATCTGGAACACACGAGGTCTGCCTCATACTGTGGGAGGGGCTCCAGAGTGATTGACAGGTCTGGTGTTAGTGTGGTGTACTGTGGGAGGGGCTTCAGATTGATTAACAGGTCTGAGGTAGGATGGTGTTAGCCCACACTGTGGGAGGGGCTTCAGAGTGAGTGACAGGTCTGGTGTTAGTGCGGTGTACTGTGGGAGGGGCTTCAGATTGATTAACAGGTCTGAGGTAGGTTAGTGTTAGCCCACACTGGGGGAGGGGCTTCAGAGTGAGTGACAGGTCTGGTGTTAGTGCGGTGTACTGTGGGAGGGGCTTCAGAGTTATTGACAGGTCTGATGGCGTTAGCTCTGTGTACTATGGGAGGGGCTTCAGAGTGATTGACAGCTCTGATGGTGTTAGCTCTGAGTGCAGCCGCCACGCCCACTGTGGGAGGGGCATCAGATTGATTGACAGGGTATCCGATTACTGCTCTTCTTTTACTTCTCGTCAATGGTTAGGGTTAGTCATCAAGTGTAATCACATTATAACATTTTACCATTGTAGTTTAAGAGTTATTAACATTTCATACACAATCAGGCCGAATATGGCTCTTTTATTCTTTGCTCATTCACTGTTTTCCATATTTTCTGTCATTGAGCGTCATCTGTTATCTCTTTGCCAGTTCAGTATCTCCGATCGCCGGTTGCCATGGCAACGTCTGGATACTCTGAGGACCTTCAGTCTCAGCAGGGCAACACAGTAACCATGGTGATGCCTGCCGCCGCCGCGCCCTCGGCTTCGAAGCCCGCACACTTCCTGTCTGAGATTTTGCCAACTTCTGTCACTATTACGGCATCTAACCAATCAGCAGCCGCGTCCAAATCAAGACAGGAAGCCCTTTGTGCCCAGCTCACCGCCACCATGTCCCAGAAGGCCGTGCTCCCCGGCGCCGCGCAGCAGTACAGCACCACCGAGGTCCAGAAGAGCAACGGGCAGAGCTCCCCTCAGTACATTATCGTGACCGTCACAGGTGAGAGGGCTAGAACACGCACGCACACAGACACACACACACACACACACACCCACAGACATGCACGCCGAACAGACACACGAGACCTTTAATCGTCCAACGTGTGACAGGATATAGCTGTCATCTCCAGTCTGCTCCTCACTGACAGACGGCTCCAATGGCCGGACTCTCAGAGCAGCTCCCCTCCTCCTCCTCCTCCTCCTCCTCCTCCTCCTCCCTGCTCCCTCTCCTCCTCCTCCCTTCTCCTCCTCCCTGCTCCTCCTCCCTCCTCCTGCTCCTCCTCCCTGCTCCTCCTCCTCCCTGCTCCCTCTCCTCCTCCTCCCTGCTCCTCCTCCTCCTGCTCCTCCTCCTCCCTGCTCCTCCTCCCTGCTCCCCCTCCTCCTCCTGCTCCTCCTCCCTGCTCCCCCTCCCCCTCCTCCTCCCTGCTCCTCCTCCTCCCTCCTCCTCCCTGCTCCTCCTCCTCACCTGGGGCTCAGAGCCAGTGAGGAGGTTAAAGGGGACAGCTTGCTAAAGCGTATCCAGTGCAGGAAAGATGCGCTGTAATATCATCTGGTTCTGACAACATTAACAGTGATGGATGGTCCTGGATGCTATAGGACTCACTACTGGACTGGTGTGTCCTGGAGGGGAAGGGAATGCATTCTGAGAATAGCCTAATGAGGCCGGTTGCTAGGAGGCAGAGCAGCTAATGAGGGCCAGCGGGGACAGGCACAGTGCAGTGATCTCCTGCTGATGATCAGGAGCTGATGTCTTAAGAGAGGAGAGGGTTCTCTATGTAGAAGAACACAAACAACAAATGTTATGGCATGAACTGTCCCCTTATCATGCAGCAGTTCATTTGTTTGTTACTTTTATCGTTTCTTTGACGTTTTGCCGTAGCCAACATGTATGGCCAGCCGACACGTTTGTGATTTCTATAGTAAGTCATTCATTGGATTCTATTTATGGCTCTATTTGTTGACCATTGATTAGTGCTGTTGGTCAGCAGGTCATGAGACGGTGGACATGAATGTGATTCGTCCCGTGCTCGTATGCTGAATGTTTATTTTGGGCCGGGCTATTCATGGAGGTTTTTTTTTTTTTCTTCAGGCTAGTATGAAGTAACACCGATGCACTTTCACCCAGAGAGAGAGAGAGAGAGAGAGAGAGAGAGAGAGAGAGAGAGAGAGAGAGAGAGAGAGAGAGAGAGAGAGAGAGAGAGAGAGAGAGAGAGAGAGAGAGAGAGAGAGAGAGAGAGAGAGAGAGAGAGAGAGAGAGAGAGAGAGAGAGAGAGAGAGAGAGAGAGAGAGAGAGAGAGATTTACAGGACATACAGGACATACAGGACATACACATTTATGTGTATGAGCGGAGGTGTGTTGGTGCTTGTTTGATCTCGTTTGACACTTCTGGGGGGAGAGAGACAGCAAGCCTGTGTTAGGGGCGTAGTCAGCTGGCCCTTCAACCAGAGCCAGCCGTTGGAGATGTAAACTCATTTGGAATAGATGTATGTCAATGCCTCGCCAACCGCCTGTTTCTGAACGATAGGGGGGAGTTGAAAAGAAATCATGGCATGACAACAGTAATCTGGGCTCTCAACAAACCAGCCAAACTCTGTATACCATGAACAGTCTATTTGTTGCTGCGATGCTCTATCAAATCAATCAATGCCAGTGGACCACAAGGGTTTATCTTATTCTACAGTAATGTTACATCTCACATGCATCAAGATTACCGAGAAGTCAAATGAGTTCTCAGTGATGGGGAAAGGGAACTTCCTGATACCAGCTCGCTAAAGCCCAACACACACCGGCGCGGCAAAAAGAACGCCCCCATAATTTCTGACGTACTAGCCCACACTGGCGGCGCGCCGCCCCACTATCCTTCACGCCACTGTTCTATTCCCTAGCGTCGCCGCCCCTGAAAAAGCACTTTTTTAAAGCTGTTGTGTACACCCCGGCTTGATACAAGGTCCTGTGCATATGGAGATTGTTGATGCACTAGATGAATAATTCCACAATGCAAAAAGACTGGGCAATGTCAGTAAATAAAGTGTGTAAAGTGACTAAACCGTAAACACTGTGCCCGACAGTACATAACGTAACTAGGAATTAATGTGACTATCATTGTTATCACAAAACAACTGGTGTAGCGTTAAGGTAGCCTATAACGACTAAGTTTGTTGATCTGCTTCTTTCAAAACATATCACAACTAGTGATCGACCGATATGGATTCATCGGTCGATCACTAATCACCCCGGTGCTGCAGCAACGCTTCCTATTGGCCAATCGACACTCGTGAAATGATCACCGCGGCGCGTCGGTGCCGCTGTACGGCCGGCTTAAGAACCAACGTTCTGCCGACGAGGATGGCTGTAACAGCAACATTAGCAGTAACATGTCATGACCAGTGTGGATGATCACAGAGATGAAGTGGCTGGTAATTACAAAGGGAATCAATGTACAGACAGGAGTTGGTCTCTGCCATGTTGTGGACACGTCCTTTAGACCAGTACCACAAACCACCAAATGGACCGTGTTGTGGTGGATGGTACTGCCCGCTCACGGCCCCTGTGCTGGATGGAGCGGACGGCCAGGGAAGATCCTGCAGCATTAGGAGGGGACGGGGAGAACGGGTGGAGGTCTGTCTCACCTGGCCCCCCATCAGGGTGGAGGTCTGTCACCTGGGCCCCATCAGGGTCTGTCTCACCTGGCCCCCCATCAGGGTGGAGGTCTGTCTCACCTGGGCCCCATCAGGGTCTGTCTCACCTGGGCCCCCATCAGGGTGGAGGTCTGTCTCACCTGGGCCCCATCAGGGTCTGTCTCACCTGGGCCCCCATCAGGGTGGAGGTCTGTCTCACCTGGGCCCCATCAGGGTCTGTCTCACCTGGCCCCCCATCAGGGTGGAGGTCTGTCTCACCTGGGCCCCATCAGGGTCTGTCTCACCTGGGCCCCCATCAGGGTGGAGGTCTGTCTCACCTGGCCCCCCCATCAGGGTGGAGGTCTGTCTCACCTGGCCCCCCCATCCTCCTCCACCCTCCCATCATCATTACTGTTCTCCTCCCCTTGCCTTATCTGCCTCCTCCTCTCATCTGATCTGTGTGTTTACCTGATGGAGGATCACTCTTCCATTGGGGGGGATTAGCTGTCCAAGGCCCCGCGCCCTGCGCCCAGCGCAGGATATAAGGAGCGGTGGCAGAGCCGGATCACCCCGAGTCCCTCTGGCACTGCGAGCACATCCCCGTTCTGTACAATGTTCTTTAACGGGGTTTACTGTGATCTGGAAGGCGTTTACCGTAAGTATGCGGCCGCTCTCCGGTAGGAGTGTGTTCTGATGACCGAGGCCTCATCGTGTGTTTCTTTGTGTTTGACTCAGAGGGCTCCGTCCAATCCAACGACAGCGTGTCAGACTCCAGCCCCCCTGCTGGGGTCCCCACCCAGGTGGTCCAACAGGTGCAGACGACGTCACAGGTAAAGAAACAACTCAAAGACACATTAACTCTCTGTGGCCGACAGTGTAGCACTTGTTTTCATTATGAACTCTCATTAACGATGCAATATCCTCTGGTCACCAGCAGAGGTCAGTGTTGCAGGCGGTCGCTCAGAACGCTAAGAGGAGTGCAGCTCACCTGAACAGCATACAGACGGTTCATCTTAACCAAGAGGTAACAACAGCATACAGACGGTTCACCTTAACCAAGAGGTAACAACAGCATACAGACGGTTCACCTTAACCAAGAGGTAACAACAGCATACAGACGGTTCACCTTAACCAAGAGGTAACAACAGCATACAGACGGTTCACCTTAACCAAGAGGTAACAACAACATACAGACGGTTCACCTTAACCAAGAGGTAACAACAGCATACAGACGGTTCACCTTAACCAAGAGGTAACAACAGCATACAGACGGTTCACCTTAACCAAGAGGTAACAACAGCATACAGACGGTTCACCTTAACCAAGAGGTAACAACAGCATACAGACGGTTCACCTTAACCTTGAACAGGCTGCTGCTCCTACAAGAGGCCGGTAGCAGAAGTTCTATTCTGGAGAGATGAATGAGGTGTACAGTTCAGAGCAGGTTTGAAGAGGGCTACTGAAGGTCTCAATGTGTGTGTTTCAGGTGGACCCTGTGTACTCAGGCCAGGTCCAATATGTGGACGGGGACTCCAGCTACACCTCCACCCCCACTGTGTGAGTAGACTGCCCCCCCCTCGCCTCCTACATACTCCCACCAAGGCCTCACCCAGTACACACCTACCATAATGTGAACTCCTCTAACTAAAGCTGCTGTCGCTGTCGGTCTGTCTCTGTCTGCCTGTCTGTCTGTCTGCCTGTCTGTCTGTCTGTCTGTCTGTCTGCCTGTCCGTCTGTCTGCCTGCTTGCCTTCCTGTCTGTCTGTCTGCCTGCCTGTCTGTCTGCCTGTCTGTCTGCCTGTGTGCCTGTCTGTCTGTCTGCCTGTCTGTCTGCCTGTCTGCCTGTGTGCCTGTCTGCCTGTGTGTCTGTCTGTCTGCCTGTGTGTCTGTCTGTCTGTCTGTCTGCCTGTCTGTCTGTCTGCCTGCCTTCCTGTCTGCCTGTCTGCCTGTGTGCCTGTCTGCCTGTCTGTCTGCCTGCCTGTCTGCCTGCCTGTCTGTCTGTCTGCCTGTCTGTCTGCCTGCCTGCCTGCCTGTCTGCCTGTCTGCCTGCCTGCCTGTCTGTCTGCCTGTCTGTCTGCCTGCCTGTCTGTCTGTCTGTGTCTGCCTGTGTCTCTCTCTCCCTCTCCAGGCGGGCAGGGGGCTACCCTTACTCGCCCCTGTACTCCCAGACTCCGCCCCCCTCCTCCTCCTACTACGACGCCCCGCCCTCCTCTGAGTCGGACGTCTCTGAGTCCGTGGGTGCACAGCCTGTTGCCATGGGGACGGGAGGCGGAGGCTACCTCCTCCAGGGAAACTACGTCCTGGCCGGCGGGGGGGGCGGGCTGGGCGGAGCGCAGGGATATGGAAACACCAATTCACGGGCGCCACCCGCCACGGTGAGTTTCCATCAGCTTCTGCTCCAGAGTACCTGGAGACCTGCTGGAGCTCAGAGGCTAACAGCCTCTGAGCTCCAGAGTACCTGGAGACCTGCTGGAGCTCAGAGGCTAACAGCCTCTGAGCTCCAGAGTACCTGGAGACCTGCTGGAGCTCAGAGGCTAACAGCCTCTGAGCTCCAGAGTACCTGGAGACCTGCTGGAGCTCAGAGGCTAACAGCCTCTGAGCTCCAGAGTACCTGGAGACCTGCTGGAGCTCAGAGGCTAACAGCCTCTGAGCTCCAGAGTACCTGGAGACCTGCTGGAGCTCAGAGGCTAACAGCCTCTGCGCTCCAGAGTACCTGGAGACCTGCTGGAGCTCAGAGGCTAACAGCCTCTGCTAGAACAGGGTGAGGGGATGATGGAGGCTGGTGGGCTGGAGAGTCTGCAGAGCCTCCCTCCTGACCCCAAAGGGCTCCTGTGAAAGAGTGAGAGGTAGAGTGCCCACTGAAGGAAAGTGAAACCTGCTGATATAACCCCGCCCCCGTACTCAGGTGTGGCCAATCGGGTCATTAGGAGACTGAGGCCGAGCCCTTTATAGGCAGCTATGACCAAAGGGGGTGCAGGGGGTGGTCCCTGCCCTGACCGTATGCCCCCCCCCCCAGGTGCAGTGGCTGTGTGAGAACTACGAGGGGGCGGAGGGGGTGAGCCTTCCGCGCTGCACCCTGTACTGCCACTACCTGCTGCACTGCCAGGAGCACAAGCTGGAGCCCGTCAACGCCGCCTCCTTCGGGAAGCTGATCCGCTCCGTGTTCATGGGCCTTAGAACCCGCAGGCTGGGCACCAGGTAGACAGACACACAGACTCCCAGGGGACAGACCCCCAGGGGACAGACTCCCAGGGGGACAGACCCCCAGGGGGACAGACACCCAGGGGACAGACCCCCAGGGGGACAGACACCCAGGGGACAGACACCCAGGGGGACAGACACACAGACACCCAGGGGACAGACACCCAGGGGGACAGACAGACAGACACCCAGGGGACAGACCCCAAGGGGGACAGACAGACACCCAGGGGGACAGACTCACAGAGGGACAGACTCCCAGGGGGACAGACACCCAGGGGGACAGACCCCCAGGGGGACAGACAGAAACCCAGGGGGACAGACTAACAGGGGGACAGACAGACAGACACAGAGACACTCAGGGGGACAGACCCCCAGGGGGACAGACAGACAGACACAGAGAAACCCAGGGGGACAGACTCCCAGGGGAACAGACAGACACCCAGGGGGACAGACCCCCAGGGGGACAGACAGACACAGAGACACCCAGGGGGACAGACCCCCAGGGGGACAGACTCCCAGGGGGACAGCCAGACACCCAGGGGGACAGACAGACAGGGGGACAGATACACAGGGGGACAGACAGACAGACAGACAGACACCCAGGGGGACAGACAGATAGACACTCAGGGGGTATAGGCTGGGGACCAGGTCAGACACCCAGACATGTGGCAAGGTCTGGGGGGCCAAGGACTGACAGAGGTTTTGTGTGTGTGTGTGTGTGTGTGTGTGTGTGTCCAGGGGTAACTCTAAGTACCACTACTACGGCCTGCGTATCAAGTCCGGCTCCCCGCTGCTGAGGCTGATGGACGAGCAGCAGCACCTGGCCATGAGACAACAGCCGTTCAGCCAGAAGCACAGGTAGAGACCCCCCACAGGTAGAGACCCCCCACAGGTAGAGACCCCCCACAGGTAGAGACCCCCCCCCACAGGTAGAGACCCCCCACAGGTAGAGACCCCCCACAGGTAGAGACCCCCCTGACAGGTAGAGACCCCCCTGACAGGTAGAGACCCCCCACAGGTAGAGACCCCCCACAGGTAGAGACCCCCCCCCACAGGTAGAGACCCCCCACAGGTAGAGACCCCCCACAGGTAGAGACCCCCCCCACAGGTAGAGACCCCCCACAGGTAGAGACCCCCCACAGGTAGAGACCCCCCTGACAGGTAGAGACCCCCCACAGGTAGAGACCCCCCCCGACAGGTAGAGACCCCCCACAGGTAGAGACCCCCCCCGACAGGTAGAGACCCCCCACAGGTAGAGACCCCCCCCCACAGGAGGAGACACCCCCCACGACAGGTAGAGACCCCCCCCACAGGTAGAGACCCCCCCACAGGTAGAGACTCCCCACAGGTAGAGACCCCCCCCCTGACAGGTAGAGACCCCCCCACAGGTAGAGACCCCCCACAGGTAGAGACCCCCCCCCTGACAGGTAGAGACCCCCCACAGGTAGAGACCCCCCTGACAGGTAGAGACCCCCCACAGGTAGAGACCCCCCCTGACAGGTAGAGACCCCCCCACAGGTAGAGACCCCCCACAGGTAGAGACCCCCCCACAGGTAGAGACCCCCCACAGGTAGAGACCCCCCCCCCACAGGTAGAGACCCCCCCCCCCACAGGTAGAGACCCCCCATCTCGCTGATCCCTGGCTGCTCTCTGCTCCAATAGGACCAAGCCGGTGCAGAAGGCAGAGGGCTTCACCAATGGGCTGTCGGGGGGGGCGGGTCTTCAGACGGCCGGCCTTGGGGACATCTCCTCCCAGGTGCAGCAGTACCAACAGTTCCTGGGTAAGAGACACACACACACGCTTATAGATCTAAAGATCTAAGACTCCAACTGTGATAAACATTTCCAATTGAGCTGTGTAACGACCACAGGCCTGAGTGTATGTGTGTACACTTTGGTGTCACAGTAACGCTCAGTGACTGGTGTTCTGCCCAGTAACAGTAACGCTCAGTGACTGGTGTTCTGCCCAGTAACAGTAACGCTCAGTGACTGGTGTTCTGCCCAGTAACAGTAACGCTCAGTGACTGGTGTTCTGCCCAGTAACAGTAACGCTCAGTGACTGGTGTTCTGCCCAGTAACAGTAACGCTCAGTGACAGTCGTAACCCTCTCCTCCTCAGATTCCTCCCGCCAGCTGCCCGGCCTCGGGGAGGTGGACCTTGGGGGCCACGGGCTGCCTGAGGGGGTCCAGCTGGAGCACATCAAGGCCTTCCAGAGCCTGTACCGGGAGCACTGTGAGGTGAGCCCCACTGAGGACCCGTGTGGACGCAGAGACCGTAGCGGGTACAGAGAGGTCTGAACCCGGCTCTGCTCCCTGTCTGTAGGCCATCCTGGACGTGATGATCAACCTGCAGTTCATCCTGGTGGAGACGCTGTGGAAATCCTTCTGGAGGTTCAGCCTGAGCAACGAGCCGCAGCCCCTGAGCCTGTGAGGCCACCTTTATTACTTATTCATTAACCTTTATCTGAAACCATTGAGGGGTTATTGTACCCTCGTGGTACCCTCGTGGTACCCTCGTTGTACCCTTGTTGTACCCTCGTTGTACCCTCGTGGTACCCTCGTTGTACCCTCGTTGTACCCTCGTGGTACCCTCGTTGTACCCTCGTTGTACCCTCGTTGTACCGTCGTTGTACCCTCGTTGTACCCTTGTGGTACCCTCGTGGTACGCTGGTGAA